>NC_044550.1:162432407-162617407 GCF_007565055.1 Rhinopithecus roxellana | reverse complement strand
CACCAATCAAGGAACATAGAGCCCACAGGCAGGTTCATTGAGTGCTATGTGAGTATTAGTGCAAATCTCTCCATTAATTTGATAAGAATTTCAGAAGAGTTTCCAAAATAATGTTTGAAAAATATTGTGAGAGAAAATTAGTTAGATAAAAAAGTGATTCATTTGGGGCCACAGGACATAAAGGGTGGAAAAGAATAATGGCTAAGTGCATCGACTTTGGAGTCATTGAGATCTGAGTTTAAATCTTAACTCTACAACTCTGATGTGAAACTTGGATCAAGTTATTAAACGTCTGTAAGCCTCAATACAGTTATATGCAGGCAAAGGTAAATAAAAATATTTTTCTCAAGTTCTTTGTGTCTGATTTCAATGATGTAATTTGTGTAGCCTCCAGGGAATAGTAAGTGTTCAATAAAGTCAATATTGCAAGAGATCAATATTTATTAAATTGAGTTCACAACAGTTTCAGGAAGCTATATTGCCAAGATAATTATGTTAATAAGCCAAGAAGATTGGAGATAAATGAAACCAGAAAATAAATGTTGAAGAGTAATTGTCATTAATATTTGCAGGGACATGATCGGAGCCGAAGGCCATTATCTCTAGCAAACTAACACAGGAACAGAAAACCAAACACTCCATGTTTTCACTTATAAGTGGGAGCTAAGTGATGAGAACACATGGACACAGAGAGAGGAGCAATACATACTGGGGCCTTTTGGAGGGTGGAGGTTGGGAGGAGGCAGAGGACCAGGAAAAATAACTAATGGGTACTAGGCTTCATACCTGGGTGATGAAATAATATGTACAACAAACTTCCATGACACAAGTTTACGTATGTAACAAACCTGTACTTGTACCCCTGAACTTAACATAAAAGTTAAAGAAAAATTGCAAAGTGCTTAGGAAAATCTCTTTAGTGCTTATCTCATTGAATAGTATTAGAAGCTCTTTAAGTGGCCGGAGAAGGGCTTGTGATTCTTACTTTAGAGATGAGGAAATTAAGTAACTTGTTCACAGTCACTTACAGAGAAGTGGAGCTGGTTCTCATACACATAAAATTCTGAGTACCCAAATCATAAAAAATAAAAACAAAATACCTCACAGTTTGTGTCAGGAGACTTCAAGTAAAAAGCAAGGGTTGGATTTAAATATGAGGCCAATAAGGGTTATAGAGAAGACCTAGAAGAGAACAGATGTTATTAGATGATAAGCATGGGACAAGTTGACACAAAGGACAGGTCTAAAGTAGAGACTAGAACAGAATTGAAAAGAAAGACATTTTAAGAAGCCCTTCCCATGGAAAGGAACACTTGGTTGTGATCTCAATGTGGGGGCTGGAACTTTTTACTCTTTATCTGGAGTATGGCTGCACAGATATTCTGGAGTACAGCTATACACATGTCTGGAGTATGGCTGTACAAATGCTCTGGAGTATGACTGTACTTACGTTGGAGCACTTGCTTTATCCCTGCTCCAGAATAAGGGTTCTTATCCTGATTCGGGATAGAAAAAGGACAGTCCCAATCCCTTGCCTCCTTCTTATGGGGTATCCTACTACAGGCTAGACAGTGGTTCAGGAGCTAGAAGTACAGAGATGACAGGTTAACCCGGTTCAGGTTGTCAGGACATAGTAGAGTCAAATAAGGAAAAAGGCAAATCTAATAAAATGGCAAAATATTAGAACAGAGAAAAGCACAGGGTTCTTTGAGATTGGAGTGGAAGGCTTCTGCATAGGGACAGAAGTAGAGAAATCCGTCCTTGACCAGTGATGAACAGACTGGGTCTCAAAATGAGCAGGAGATCGGCATGGGAGGAAACTGAAAGAAGTAGCTGTGAGAAGAGAGGGTGCTCAAAATCCCAGGCAGATTGCACAGCCCAAGCCAGAGCATCACAGTGTAGAGGGGCAGGCATATCAAGATTATCCACCCATCCCCCTGGCCTGTACCAGGAAAGACACCTAATTAGGGATGTAATTGTTCCTGCTCCACCCTTCCCTTTTTTCTTTTCTTTTTTTTTTTTTTTTGAGGCAGAGTCTCGCTCTGTCACCCAGGCTGGAATGCAGTGGCATGATCTCGGCTCACTGCAAGCTCTGCCTCCTAGGTTCACGCAATTTTCCTGCCTCAACCTCCTGAGTAGCTGGGACTATAGGCACCCGCCACCATGCCTGGTTAATTTTTTTTTTTTGTATTTTTCAGTGTATTTTCTGTATTTTTTAGTTTCACTGTGTTAGCCAGGATGGTCTTGATCTCCTGACCTCGTGATCCACCCGCCTCGGCTTCCCAACCCTTCTTCTAAATATACTTTCTCCATCCGTGGTGAGAAATAGCCACTGTATTTGGTACCACATAGCTTAATCTCAGCTAGCCACAGCCATGTAGACCAGCTTGGGCATCTGACCCATAGCCAGAATATTCAATGACATTCAAAGTATGACTTATGGCCTGGAATTTAAAAAATGATTCAATCAAATGCTGTATTAATCAGTGTTCTTCAGATAAACAGAACCAACAGTACATTTAAATATAGGTAAGATAGATTGATGGATAGATGTTAATTCTGAAAGATGGTTCACACAATTACAGAGGTAGAGAAGTCCCACCATCTGCTGTCTGCACTCTGAAGGTTCAGAAAAGCTGGTGATGTAGTTCTAGTTCAAGTCTAAAGGCCTGAGAATCAAAGCAGCCAGTGATGTCAGTCCCAGTTCAAGTCTGGAGGCCTGGAACTGGGACGCTGGTGTCCAAGAACAGAAGATGGATATCCCAGCTCAAGAAGAGACAAAAGATTTATCCTTCCTTCATCTTTTTTGTTCTATTAGACCTCTCACTGGATAGAATGATTATGTCCCTCACATTGGTGAAGGTGGATCTTTTTCACTCAGTTTACTGATTCAAATGCTAATCTCTTCCAGAAACACTCTAACAGACATACCCAGAAATAACCTTCTACCAGTTAACAGAGCATCCCTTAGCCGAGTCAAGTTGACATGTAAAATTAACCAACACAGGTGATCCACTTATTAATTATAATAGGAAAAAAGAAAAACAAATGTAAATTGTAATATGAGAAAAAGCAAAAAATAAAAATAAAAACACTGTATCTAGAATTACCAGTAGAAAGCATAAGAGATGGTAGGTAGACAGGTAGACAAAGCCATAGGTCAGACATAGTTAGCAGGGAGAAAGGAGCACAAACAATTAAAGAAACTAAGCTGGTAGAGAGATGAAAGTAAAAATATAAACAATGACAGATGTCAAAGCTTCATGCAAGAGAGAAGTCTACTCTCTTGGTCCCTGTTATTGTTTTTGGCATTATATGCTATTTGAGATGTAGTTTAAAAAAAAAAAAAGTGATAATAAGAGCAGGTAATTCTGAGTCAGCATTTTTGATAGTCTTCTAATCAGAATCCATATTTTGAATGTAGACTAAACCACCTCGAAAAGGGTATTTATGTAGTGATGTGAAAAAAACAAATAAATGAATAGGAAGCAAACAATTTAAGTAAAAAGATTAATATCTAATTTGTCCCCAACCTTTCTGGCAGCAAGAGCAAAAAGAAAAAACATAGTGAGTTACTAAATTTTATTGTCACAGTAAGAAAAGTCCCAGTGGCCCAGAGGAGTTGAGACAGGACAGGAAAAGTCTCATTTCAAACTTCAAAATAAATCTCCACATGGGTTATTCTACTAGGGTTACTCTTCAGTACAGCAGTCACTCTCCTCTGTGATAATTTTGGAGTAAATTCAAAAATGGTTTCCAAATGATGCATAGTCTTAAGTCGTAATTATTTGAAAGAGGCCCTGCAAGGGCCTCATGTGATCTGGCTTTGCAACCCTCTGTGGCCATATCTGGAACCCAGTACACTCCAAACACCAGGCAAACTCTCACTTCATCTCTTCCATGCTTCATCTCACTTTCCACAACCCAGGGACATGGGAACAATAGAATATAACTTTCAAGGGGGCAGGGCATTTTGTCTGCTTTGTTAACTGCTGAATGACCATCGCCTAGAATAGAACATTGTACATAGTTGGAACCGAGTAGATACGTGTTTATTTAGTGTGGACTGACTCATTTCAATCTCAATCTATAAATTATAATAGGTTCCCTTTACTAAATATGCTATCAAATGTTTTCACTTATTGTTGAAATAACATCCTGGAAGCTGGCCTTCCTAGAAGACTATAAAGTTATTGAGGGTAGTACTTCTTACTGTCTTACAGTATCTGCAGACTTGTTGCAGGATCCTGCATTTAGAAGATGTTCAATAAATTGATGGTGAATGATTGATGGTAGGAAGGAATGACCCATGAGTCATAAGTTGTATCATGTAACGCAGGTTCTAAATGCAAAATTTTTAGGGAACTGAAAGAGGATGGAAGGATTGCAGAATGATTGAAAGTAAGAGGAGAGAAATAGTAAATGATGGAGGAAGAGGGTAACAAGGACAGGTAAAAGAGGTTAAGAACCAGAGCATAGCTGCTGATGCGAGAATGAGGGTGCACCCATACATAGCATCTTACTTGATTTTCCTAACAGGAAGAGTTATAGCTGGAACTTGTAGGTAAAGAGACTAATAGTCTAAGAGTCTAAGTAGGATATATTCAAGGCATTAAATTGAAGATATGATTTTAATTATGATTGTTAACCTTTACGCCAAAGAGCCTCTGAGTCTTCCCACTGGTGTGGCTAGCTCAGGGCCTACCTGGCCCACCCACCCATTCTGCAGATAAGAGAAAAGGTCCAGCGAGATCTCATGAGTTGTCCAAATTTGCCCAAATGGATGTTAAGGTTTTTTTGCAGAGTTGAAATTCTGCAAAACAGTGACACTAAAGAGGGGTCTTCAATTTTCTCAAATGAAATCCTTTAAATGTTTGTGGTATCACAGCAGGGACTGATCAGGGTGAGAGTAGGGGAAGCAAAGGAGTTTGCTGTTTCCACTATGCACTTACTCTTCAGAGTGGCCGTGACAATCCTGGGGGACACGCTGAAGCCAAGGGCCTGGTGAGTGTGATTATCCTCTCCCTCTGCTAATTAACCCCTGCAACTGACCCCGAAGAAAAGGCCCAAGGGAAGCCAAGGGTCAGATCAGCCAAAGGCCAAGATAATAAGGCTGACCTTTGAAAAGGCAATCAGACTTGCATAGTGATTTATAAAGAGGGTAGGCCTGTCTTGCAAAGGTCAGCTACCTCTTCTAAGCAGAAATGGCACCCTAGGTATCTAGCAACGAGTGAAGGCTGCAGGAGCCCTAACAGGTGGGTCCATGTGACACTGGTGAGCCAAGTGGCTGTCGTACACTGACACTCTGCTGGAGCCCCATATAGGATTCTGACAGAATGAACCTTCCCTCAATAAAAAGACTTAGAAACTCCCTCCAGGTAAATACATACACTGGATTCAAGAAGATAAACACAAAGGTGTCATGCCTAGAAACAGTGACACCTCCCGAAAAATACAATTATTCTGTCACACAGCACATTACTCATTTTCCTGAATGTAGAGTGCAGCAGTCTTGGCTTTCTGTGTGCAATAAAGTTTATTTTCCAAGGAAAAGCTTACTACAAACATCAATCAAACAAAATCTGAGTGCTATTAATTGAAACAGGATGGGGACAAGACATTTCCTTCAAGCCCCTTTTGCCCACAGCTGCCTCAGAAGCACTTTGAATGGACTGAATTTAAAAATAAAAACAGAAACTACTGGTGTAATAAAAAGGATTTCAATGGCATACTTGCTTATGGGATGATTTGCTTAATGTCTGTCTGTCCCACTGTACTATTACCTTCCCAAGGGCATAAATCGCTCTGCTTTTCTCAACATCGCATTGCCAGCATCTAGCATAGAGGTCAAAACAGGGCTTGAGATGGTGTGTGGGAAAAGTGCTTTGTAAACTCTTAAAAACTAAAAGGCTACAGCTAGAAGGGAGTAGTCTCAATTCACTCATCAGAATCTATTTTCAGGAAGCAATTATGTTCAGTCGAGTTGAAAGTGTTCTCTCGGTAAGTTCACTGGCTCCCAACAAACAAACAGAGAATTATTGTTTGACTGATGCCTGACAGACACTTGAAATGACTCCCAAGCCTATTGTTGCTTGTCATCATTTTAAAAATGCCCATCCCTCTCTCACTAGCTCCATGTCCCACAACTCATTGTTTGCGATGCATCCATTGTCTCCAAGTTTCTATCTCAAACACCTGCATTAGCTCCTTTCAAATGGCTGCACAACAGCAGAATATAATTGCACTTTCATCTTCCTTAGGTATCATGTCTAAAGAAAAATCTGTGGTGGGCCTATTCTTCTGATTAGATGGGCATGCCAACAAAAAAATAAATTGAACCTCTGTCTTTCTGTGAAATCCAATATTTCACAATATACTATTTGACACAGCTCTGATTGCATTGATCTGAAAGGGAGCATTGTAGCACACCGAGAGAATGCTCACCTTTTACTGTGTTACAGGGATAAAGAGTGGTTTAAAGGCCCCAAATATAAACAAAGTGTTGAGCCTTCCTTGCTGATAAGTTGACTTACTAGGTGTTAAGTAAATATGCGGAAAATGTTTTGCTCAAAGTTACATAATGAGGATGACCTATAATGCTTGCAAAGTGCCTCATAGGTTACGAGGCATGAGGTGTGGACTAGGGAATCCAGCAAACAGGACTCCCTGCATAGTGGGGAGAGCTACACTCCCACCAATTCAGACTGTGGTCATTCTTTTCATAGCAGCACCTTCTACCCAGAGATAACAAGGAAGTCTTCATACAAAAGAAAATGTTTAAGGGTAGACTTGCAGGACCACCTGCCTTCACCTGGTAGGGCCTGGAAAAGACCTTCCAAGCAGAGGGACTAGCACTCAAATGAGCAAGCACAGACTTCTCTGGCCTCTGGTTTGCCTATAATCCTCCGAAAGGAGCACAAGGATGGAAGATTTTACCAAGACCTGTCTACTGCACACAAACATGGGTCTATAGTGGTTGCAACCAGTGGTGCCAGTTTCAACCCCTCACTCTTTTGCTGGCAGGTGGAAAGCACATGATCAGGTAAACCCTCAGCTATTTTTTAGTGAACAGCTGCCCAGTCAGGAGTCTCTTCCTGCACTTACGAAATGAGTTTGTAACCTTTTCTCGTGAGCAATTTCACTTTTACTGTTTTTTCGGTTTGGTTTCGTTTGGTTTGGTTTTTGCCTCAGCATCTATACCTCTGAATCTTACTTTAATCTCATATCCTTTGTTAATTATATGAGCTACCAATCCCTCCCTATTATGCCTATTAGCTATGAGCTACCAATCCCTCCCTATTATGCCTATTAGCAAACTTCATAAGCAATCTGTTTTTATCTTTGTGTACATCCTTTATAAAAATGTTGTTCAAAAAGAGATCAGGAGATTTCCATGCTGATACAGGAGAGGACTCACTTGGGGATCACACAGACTTGTTCATTAGAGGTGTCTACATAGTATTGATCTACCATCCTTGATTATGATTTTAATCATCACTCTTTAGTCACAAGATTTTTGCCAACACAATGCAGCACAGTGAAAAAAATCATTGAAGAGTGAGACAAGATCTAAATTTGAATTTTGACTCTGTTACTCTCTGTACAAATACAGCATGGCATTTTTCTGCACGTCTCAGCTTTCTAGTCTCTAAAATGGGGGTAAAAATGCCTTCCTCTCATGAATGGTCTGAAAATGTAATTAACTGACTCTGAATACCTGGAGTCTAACAGGTCCACAAACACACAAATGGCTAGTGATGCTCATGCTGACACCGTTAATGATTCAGGCCTAAAAATAAACTGCTTCTCTTTATTTCCAGGTGTTGGATAAATAAGAATATTTTCTTCTAGCATTTGCATATTCCCACTGGGAATTGTCTCAGTGACTCTTTTCACAACATCTTCTATCTTGCAATAACAGAGGTTCCAGCTCAGCTCCACTTATGAATCAATATGCAACCTTGGACAAATTGTTTCCCCTTCTCTAAACTTCATTTTTCTTATCTGGAGAGTAAGCATAATATTATCTACTTTGCAGCATGGTTAGGTGTTATTTGTTCATGCTGCTATAACAAAGTACCATAGACTGAGTGGCTCATAACAGAAATGTATTTCTAACAGTTCTGGAGGCTTAGAAGTTCAACATCAGGTTTCTAGCATGGCTGGGTTCTGCTGAGGGCCCTCTGCTGACTTCTCCTTTTATACTCACATGGCAGAAAAAAAATAGTGAGCTAGTCCTCTGGTCTCTTCTTACAAGGACACTAATCTCATTCACGAGGGCTCTACACTCATGACTTAATTGCCTCTCAAAGGCTCCTCCTTCAAATAATACATTGGAAATTAAGATTTCAATAAATAAATTTTAAGGGGACACAGACTTTTAGGCCATAACAGGAGGACAACATGAGATAGTACAGACAGGACACATACAAAGTAGTAGCTTCTACTAAGAAAATGGTCTCTGAACCAATGACTCTTCTAGTGTCTTCTGCCAAATCAGTGAAGCCCTTTTTAAACATGTAAATTAATAAATCAAACTGATTCTTACTGGTCATTTGCTGTGTGCAAGGTATTGTAGAGAAAAACAAAATGGAAACTATGCCCTTAAGGAATAGCTATTCTCCTATATGGTGATGTTTGTCACTCTAAGTATACTTCGGTCAAGGTATGAAAGGTGATTGCCATGAGAGAGGTAAAGGCAAGAGACTGTGAGATCGCAGAGGATGAGAGAGAAAAGCCTTCTAGTTGGATAAGGCCATGAAGTTTCCTTGTAGAGAAAGACTTTAAACCTGCCCTTAAAAAGCAAGCAAGTAAATTAGTTCAAATATTGTGGAAGACAGTGTGGAGATTCCTCAAAAATCTAAAGACAAAACTACCATTTGACCCAGCAATCCCATTACTGGGTATATAACCAAAATAATATAAATTATTCTATTATAAATACACATGCACACATATGTTCACTGCAGCACTATTCACAATAGCAGAGACATGAAATCAACCTAAATGCTCATTAGTGATAGATTGGATTTTAAAAATGTGGTACATAGACACTATGGAATACTATGCAGCCATAAAAAAAGAATGAGATCATGTGCTTTGAGAGATATGGATAGAGCTGGAGGCCATTATCCTTAGCAAACTAACACAGGAACAGAAAACCAAATACCACATGTTCTACTTGCAAGTGGGAGCTAAATGATGAGAACACATGGGCAAAGAGAGGGGAACAACACACACTGGGGCCTTTCAGAGGAAGGAAAGAGAGGATCAGGAAAAATAACTAATGGGTACTAAGCTTAACACCTGGGAGATGAAATCATCTATACAACAATGCCTGTGATACATATTTACCTATGTAACAAGCCTCGCTTGTACACTTGAACTTACAAGTAAAAAATAAAACATAACTAAGTGAATAAAACATTTGAAAAAATAAAGCAAGCAAAGATGGACCTGAGGAGATGGGATTTAAGTTAGGTTAAAACTCCTTCGTGGCATGTACCTGAAAGCAGGGAAAATAAAAACATTTCTTAATGGTTCTGCTAGGAAAAGGTAGGATTTGTTGGAAAGATTCATAAAGCGGAATTTCAGTATCAAGCCTGAGGAAATTCAGGAACCAGGGCCTCTCTGAAAATGCTAGCAAAAGAAGCATATAAATCTTCTCTCTAGGATGCAAGCAAGAAATAACTAATTTTCAGCTGCATTTCACAAATAGACATCTCTGTTCCTTTGTTCAAATTATCTGGAGAGAGAATCAAATTGGCACAGTGTGTATCAGTAAAAAGTGGCCAGTGTAGGGACGACATAGTCATTGGGAATGCCTTTGTAAGCAGAGCAACTACCCCAATTGGTGTTGATTATAGAATAGAATGAGGAAATGGATTCTGGAGGACAATAGCACGGAGGTCAAAGCGCTCAAAATGTGCACAGAGAATAGCAGGCTGCATGGCCAGATTGTACACGGTGTGCAGGAGACGAATAAGATGAAAGCTGGAACCTGTTTCTATTCCATTAATGTCTTCAAAATCCCACGAATAAAGGATGAGTGAGAGATGAGAGGTCAGAAAGGAATGAGTGACATTTGGCTAAATTACTGCAGAGAAATTGTACTGTGTAGGATTTGCTGGGTTGTTAGTGAACACCAGGATAAAACTTACTCTGGAAACATTATACGGCAGAATCAAAGGGTGTTCAGTTTAATTTCACAGACTGCTCAAAGTAAAAAACAAAGTACTTCAAATAGATGGAAAAATATTACTTGAACTGAATTAAATTTATCATAACCTGGAATATCTTGTTTTGATTTTGCTATCTGAATTGATTATCCTCTCTATTGGGAGTTTGCAAATTATGTCTAAGTCTCACTCATTCGTGCAACTAATTCTTTGGAGAATCTGAACATTCATTTATTTCTCAATAGGTAAAATCTGCCTGGTTGAATATGGAGACTCAATTCCTAAAACATAGGGATTGAATTCCTAATGTCTCTCCTGGAACCCCACCTTATGTGTCTACAAAGGCCCCACCAAAATAAAATTCAAGAAGTACAAAAAGGAATACATTTATATGAGAAAACAGAGAAATCTTTTTTTTTAAGAAGCAAGAAGAAAGAAAAATAAAATGTGAAAAAGTTTTCAAGAGCATAGAGCAAAAATACAAATAAACATAAAATTAAGGTAATAGAAAACAAATATGAATGCTCATTACATAAATGTCTTAGGTGGGGCTAGTAGTGTGATAAGAGGAGAAGAAATTAAGAAAAATCAAAGTAATTCAGAATAATCTCAGACTTAATGAAGAATCCCTCAAATTAAAACAGCTGACTAATAAATAAGCACATTTAATTAAACAAAAAGGCCCACATATTAGCATGTCTTCATACAGTGCACCACATCAACGATTACTTTTCTAAAGAAAAGGGTGGTGCACATACAAAAGAACCAAAATCAGATTATCACCATTCTAGCGTCAACACCAAGTCTCAGAAAACTTCAGAACAATAGACTCAAAGTTCTGGAGGAAAAATGTTCAACCCTTTAATCTAAAAAAAATAATTAAAAGATAGTCTTTGTCCTTTAAAATGGGAACATAACTAGTACATTTTATAATAGTTACATTTGTTTTATTTCTGTCATGTTAGTTTTGTTTGCTTCTTCAACTTTTTTCCTGTTTTCTGTTAGATTATATTTTCTTATTTTGTTTTCTTATATTGGCTCCTGCATGAAGAGGCTCTATCAATTTATACTCCAAGAGTCATTTTTAGTAATACTCTTATCCTCTCTCTAACAGCCTCACTAGGTAGCCTCAGGTTTTTGGCCACATTTTCAACAACCTGATAGTAAAAAAACAAATCAATTGATTGACTACAAACTAAAAACGATTCATGCTAATCACTGTATTTATTTTCGGTAAGTTGTTCACGTATCTTTTCCCGTTTCTAATTTGTTTCTTCATACTGAATTAAAGTATTACATATTGTAGGTATTAATTATTTTATATTAAATATTTTTTCTCATGATATTACTTGTTTTTAACATTGTGTTTCACGGCACTTGAATAATAGAAGTTTTTAATTTTTTTTTTTTTTTTTTTTTTGAGACAAGAGTCTCACTCTGTTGCCCAGGCTGGAGTGCAGAGGCATGATCTTAGCTCACTGCAACCTCCACCTCCAGGGTTCAAGAGATTCTCCTGCTTCAGCCTTCCAAGCAGCTGAGATTACAGGTGAGTGCCACTACACCTGGCTAATTTTTGTATTTTTAGTAGAGATTGAGTTTCACCATGTTGGCCAGGCTGGTCTGGAACTCCTGACCTCAGGTGATCCACCTGCCTTGGCCTCACAGTATGCTAGGATTACAGGCGTGAGCTACTGTGCTTTGCAGAAATGTTTAATTTTTAAGAGATCTCACTTATAATGCTATTTGTTATGGCTTCCGAGTTGCTTGTCTCTGAAAACTTTACAATCCCAAAATTATAAACATATTACCCTATATGTTTGTAATATTTTTGTCTTAATAGTTATTTTTATTATACTATAAGATATCTGAGGATGTACAATCCTGAGCTAATTTTTAATATTAATCAAATTTTCTAAAGTCATATATAAACAAGTCCATCTTTTCACTAGTGAGTTGAAATGATTTTGTTAAATTCTCCAAGACATCTGAATGAAATGATAATTTTGTCACACATGGATTTTCATATATATACATGAATGTGGATTCTCTATTCTGTCTTACAGATGTATTTATTTATTCTATGCAAATACCATATTGTGTTTATCATTACAGTTTTGTGTATGTGTTTTAATCTCTGGTTGAACAGCTGCTCCTTTTTCTTAAGTTATCATTTACAGGTTAATTTTATAATCACCTTACTTCAGATATTATCCTAGAAGGTATTGTGCCACAGGATAGAGGGTCAATACACAAAAATTATTCACAATTTTCATACTGTCAATAATATATCAAAAACAAAAATTTAAGGTAGATACCATTTACAATCACTTGGGAAAAAAAGGAAATATATAGGTATAAATCTAACAAAACACAAAAACAGGATCTATATGTATAAAAACTGTAAAGTCTTGATGAAAGAAAGCAAAGAATGTCTAAATAAATGGAGATAAATACCATGTAGGTGGATTACAAGTCTTTACATAGTAAACACATCAATGCTACCAAAATTGATACATAGATTAAAAACAATATCAAAACTTCACCAAAATTTTTGTAGTTATAAACAAGATCACTGTAAATTTTATATGGAAAGGCAAAGAATGGCTGAAATTATTTTGAAGAGAAAGAGTGAAGTGAATGGAGTTACATTAGCCAATTTTATTTATTTATTTATTTATTTATTTATTTATTTATTTATTTATTTATTTTTGAGACAGAGTCTCGCTCTGTCGTCCAAGCTGGAGTGCAGTGGTGCAATCCCGGCTCACTGCAAGCTCCGTTTCTCAGGTTCATGCCATTCTCCTTCCTCAGCCTCCTGAGTAGCTGGGACTACAGGCGACCGCCACCACGCCCAGCTAATTTTTTGTATATTTTTTTAGTAGAGACAGGGTTTCACCGTGCTGACCAGGATGGTCTCAATCTCCTGGCTTACAATATAACTGCAGTTTTTAAAACAATGTGGATTGATGGAAGTATCAACACAGAGATCAATGCCACGGAATAAGGAACCCAGAAAGAGATCTACAAATATATATTCAACTGATTTTTGGCAAAAGTGCAAAGGCAATTCAATGGAGAAAGGATAGACTTTTTAAACAAATGATGTTGAAACAATTGCACATGCATAGGTTAAAAAAAAAAAAACTCAACCTCAGGCCTTCTGTAAAAATTAATTCAAAGTGAATCAGAAATCTAAAGTAAACTGATAAAAACAATAAATATAAGAGATTTAGAATGTTCCCAACATAAAGAAATGATACATTTTTGAGATGATGGATATCTTAATTACCAATATTTGATCATTGCACATTGTATGCTTGTATCAAAAATTCACATGTATTCTTAAACATATACAACCATTATGTATCCATAAATTTTTTAAAAAAATTTTCCTTGAAACAGAGCCTTTATGTTCACAAAACATAATTAATTCCAGATAGTAACAGAAGATGAAGCTAAAATTACAAGAACCTACTTTGCAATTAAAAATAATGTAAGATACAAAAGACCATTTATGTTATAATTTCATTCAGATGAAATACCCAGAACAGGTGAATTCTTAAAAAATGAAAGCAAATTAGTACTAGCCAGGGGCTAAGGGGAGAGAGGCATGAGTAATGACTGTTTAAGTTGTATGAGATTTCCTTTGGAGTGACAAAAATGTTTGAAAGTAGACAGTAGTGATGTTTACATAACATTGTAAATGTACTAAATGTCACTGATGGTAAATTTTGTGTTCAGTGTATAAAATGTTTAAAATATTTAGAAATAAAAGAATACCTAGGCAGAAAATAAGTAAAAGTAAAAAAACCCACAAAACTATAAACCTTTTGGAAGAAAGTTTTTAAAAAGAGAATTTTTGGGCAAATAATGTTTAGACATAAAGTTCTATAAAAGATCTTTGAAAAAGTAGATAAATTGAATTAATCAAAATTTTAAAAAAAGGTTTTCTTCATGAAAGACCCCTGTTAAGAAGACAAAAAGACAAGCCACTGAGTTGGAGGGCGGGGAGGATCCTATTTGCTAAGCACATACATGACAAAGGACTTTTCTGCAGAATATTTAAAAAGAATCTAAATAATAAGAAAACACAGAGTTCAATTAGAAAATGAGAAAAATACTTACACAGACACTTTGCTAAAGAAGATAAATGAATAGTGAATAAGTATGTAAAAGGGTGCTGCAACTCACTAGCTATGAAAGGAACACAAATTAAAATCGTGAAGATACATCATTAAAAACCTATCAAAAAGGCTGAAATAATGCTGTTAGTACCAAATGCTGGAGAAGATATGGAGATACTAGGTATCTTATACATGCTACCAGGAGTGTGAAATGGTACAGCTACTCTGGGAAACAGTTTAGCACTTTCTTTTGAAGTTAAACATACATTCGCCATGTGACACAGCAATGCCACTCCAAGAAAATTTAAATGTATGTTTACACTAAAATCCATACAAAAATGCTCACAGCATCTTCATTTGTAATAATCTCAAACTGGATATAATCTAAATATCCCTCAATGGATGAAAAGTAAAATAAACTCTAGTACATCTACGCTACTCACCAATAAGACTCAACAAATTACTTGATGGTTAGATCTCAATAGCATTGTGCAGGATATTTTTAAAGCCAGTCCCAAAATGTTACATATTCCATTTATTTATTTATTTAATACATATTTTGAGATGGAGTCTCGCTCTGTCACCCAGGCTGGAGAGCAGTGGTGTGATCTCGGCTCATTGCAACCTCCGCCTCCAGGGTTTGAGCGAATCTCATGCCTCAGCGTCCTCAGTAGCTGGGAATATAGGGTTGCGCCACTATGCCTAATTTTTGTTTTTTTAGTAATGATAGGATTTCACCAGATTAGCCAGGCTGGTCTTGAACTCCTGACTTCAGGTGATCCACCCATCTCAGCCTCCCAAAGTTCTGGGATTACAGGCATAAGCCACTGTGCCCAACCTGATTCCATTTATGTAGCATCCTCAAAATGACAAAATTGTATAGATGGAGAATAGATTAGTGATGATCATGGTTTAGAAGAAGAGTGACACAAATTTACTTATGTAACAAACCTGCACTTGTATCCCTGAACTTAAAAGTGTTTTAAGAAGAGTGTGATTATAACAGAATAACATGCAATTTCCCATGTAGTGAAGAAACAGTACTGTATCTTTAGCATGGTGGTAGTTACATAAATTTATACATGTGATAAAATGTCATAGAATTTATATGTATAACCCACAGACATACCAAAAACATGAGTGCATGTAAAACCTGATGAAGTCTGATTAAGTTATACAGTCTAGTTAGTTGTATTATACCAATGTCAATTACCTAGATTTATTAAAAACATTACTACACATTAGTAATGATGTAAGATGCTATTAATGAAGGGACCCAAGTAATAGGTACATTGGATCTCACTGTACTCTTTAGAAACATTTTGTCAGTTTATATCAAAGTAAGCTAAAAATGTACATAAAGGGAATCGTGTTATATGCATTCTTTTGTGATTTTGGGGGGGTCTTCTCAACACTGTTTATAAACTTCAGCTAGAAGATTACCCACAATTCTTACTTACTCATTTTCACTGCTGTACAGGAGTTTTATTATGAGTACTCTATACTTTTTATCCTCCCAGTGATATACATTTAGGTTGTTTCTAATCTAATTGTGGTTGCTTTGGTTGTTGTTTTGCTGGTGACAACAGCAATGCTCTGAACAACATGGTGCCCAGATGAGATTATTTTTGGGAGGCATATACCCAGGAGGAAAAGCCCTAGATTGTACAGGGTGGACATTATGAAATTTACAGAAAAGCCCATTGCTCTCCAAAGTAGTTATACCAGTGTGCACTACAACAAGGTAGTTATAAGCAATCCCCTTTTTCAGCCTGTGGTATTTGTCAGACTTTCAATTTGTGCCAGTCTGATGATGGTATTTGATATCTCATTGCTGTTTTCTTTTGCATTGCTCTCATTATGAGTGTCATTTCTAATATTTGATGGTTGCCTCTGCCTCCCTCCCCAAAGTCATTCTCTACTACCCAAACCCATTACTAAGTGTGCTTCAGCAACCCTGTCCTTCTTTCATCTCCTTGTTTAGTCATAGACAGTTCCTGCCTTACGGGTTTTTATTTTATATTCCCTCTACTCATCCTCTCTGTTTGAATTAGTCTGTCCTCCAACAGTCATAGGACTGGCCTTTTCTCATCCTTTGGGTTTCACTATATCTCCTCAAAGAGGCATTTTATAACTGTCTTCGTGTCACCTTTTTACACTTTTAAAATATGGTTTATTTCTCTCTGAAACAGCAGAAATAATCTTGATGATTTTATGTTTAATAACCTTGTTGAGTCACTCTCCTTCTATAATATTATAATCTCCATGAGAGGAGTGGTTTTGTCTTTATCTCAGTCTTCCCTACACCTGGAATAGTGAAGCAGTAACAGGATGTTGTGGGAAAGTTCTGAGACTTGGAGCAACTTGGAATGTTGCAAGAATGGAGCATTCACACTCTTTAGTGTGAATTTATTTTTAAACATGATGATAACATTTAAGGAACATGAAAAGGGAAGACAGCAATCCTACTTATGTAGTAAAATTTATGTAATACTCCTGCACAAGCCATAAACACTAGCCTTATCATGAACCTGTTCTCCAGGTTAGTTGACCTCTAGAGATGTTGCACAGTGGCATTCTGAGACTCTCCACTTTGAAATCTCCATGAGATTCAACATAATCTTCTTTGTTGTGTTATTTCTTATTTTTCTGAAGTTTGTTTTCACGTGACTTCTGTGAAAATAAAAATTTTCAGACTCCTTGCACGTACAGTGTGCTCTAAATTGATAGTTTAGCAAGGTATCAAATAATAAGCTAAATTTGTTTTTAATAGAAAATCAAAGTAAAAGCTATTGATATTTGAATCAAAAAGATAACCTTAAATACTAAATTGTTGAGATGGTCTTCAATTCATGTATTAGGTAACAGGAAAGAGAATTAATGGTGCAACTCTCCAATATACTGGAAGAACAAGACAATAAATAACAGAAGTATAAATATATGGATAAAATCAGAAACTCTTAAAATTTAAAATACACATGGATACATAAAAACAAAAAAAGGACATAAGATATAAGTTGAATTTGTTTTTAAGTCAAAAAGTCTAACCATGTAAGAAAGAGAAAAAACACCAAATAAATATTTAGATAGGCAAAAAGTTTTCTAACTACCAAGAAAAATATTTTTAAATTGCTTAAACTACAAATAATCAGATTGATTGAAAACACTGTATAAATTTTTACATTAAAACTTGAATATATTTTTAAAGACTATAGAATAACTATAAAAATCTATTACTCATTAAGCTACAATGAAAATATTAATTCAAATAAAAAGAAATTACATAAGCTATATTCTCTAATGATTATGTTGCAAACTTGTTATATATAGATACACATTAGACATATATATGACAAGACATACATATCCATACAGAATTTTTAAAACATATATTCTAAATAACTCACCTAAAAGCATATACAACTATATACCAGTTAATTTTGATATCTAGATGACACAGTTTTCATAAAAAAATTTCTGAAAATTCTTAGAAGAAAATAAACTAAAAAATATTTAAACAGTTCAGACTAGCAAATAGTATGAAAGTTTAAATTTCTCAGATCTGAGATCAGAGTCTTGGATCTCCAGAATCTGGCATCCTTATGAGAAAAAACAAAGGAATTTTCATTGTGTACTCCAAAGTGACACTTTTAAAGATTCAGTGTATAAATAACCAATCCCTTTGGACGGTTTTCAGCCGGGAATGTAAGTCTGTCCATGCCCCTTCATTTTTTGTTATGTTATAGGGCAAGCCATTCTTCCTCACTTTTTACACTTCATTCTGTTTGCGCAAATGAGTAGGAAAGTCTGTATAATTTGGAGTTTAATGAACCCCACTTTCTCACAGATGTATGCCACTGTTTCAAATATCACCTTTATCAAGAATAAAAATAATATTTTGATTGTTCATCTCCTTTACTTTCCTTGTTTCATTTTAATATAAAGGCATAAAACTTGAAGAGAAAAGAGAGATATTGCTTATTGAGGTTTTTGGAATCCTCAACAGTGGCTCCAACCATAAAAGCAATAAAGGAGGAGCTGCCAATCCCCCTCTGTCTATAAAAGGTAATTACATCTTTAAGGCCCCCAGGTTGAGAAAGGCCAGTTCACCAGGCTTCTGTCCATGGATCATCTACCCACAAGGGATTAAAATGGGAGGAAAACCAAGTGAACTGTTAAAAAGAATAGTTTTTCTATTTGTTTAAGTCACTGGACTTTTAAAACTACATATACCAGAAACAAAATCTCAGTCCTAACAAATGTGTTCCATGAATTAAATAATTTGTTGAGAATTACAATGTAGTAAAGGTGTAAAGAATTCCCAGAATTTCTTATAGAAAGCCAAGGAAGCAGTTGTGTATGTTATTTTATGACAGGTATTGAAAACGTATTTGATTATATTTATGATAATATTGATACTTAAAAGCATATATAGCTTTTAAGAGAATGTGAAAAGTTTTTTAAAAAAAGCTTAAAAAATGCAATTTTAAGAAAGATGATCCAGCAAATAGGGTGCACTGCCACTTCTCTGAGGGAGACAATGAAAAAGTATTTTAGCAAATGAAAGGTTCCATTTCTGAAATTAATTAGCATTTCTCAATGTCAAGTTTGTTCAACTTATGAACAGTTCTATTATTAACATGCAGAGAGTTAATATGAAAAGCACATTCTTATGCTAATTATCTAATTAACTAATCCAGGCACAATTAAGCCACTAAATTCACACAGTATTAATTTTTCTTATGTTGGTCTCAAGGATACTAAATTTCTTGACAAGTTCACATTTTTGCTGGTCTTCCTGACACTTTGATGTTTGATAAGTCCACTCCAGGGGACTTCTTAGAATGCATGAACTCAAGAAAAGTTAGAGGTCTCTCATTATTTTCACAGGCCTGTTTTCTAGAGAATTTTGCCTAACTTCACCTGAAGAACTCAAAAAATATTACCCAGCAAGTAACATTTCACTTCAAATGACAGTATTAAGCCCTTCCTTTTTTTAGCAATTAATCATGAGATGATGAGAGGAGAAGGAAGTAGAATATGTTGAGTGCCTGGGGATATGAGGAAGCCCTGCTTTGAAGATTGAAATTTTGAAAGCAGAAGAGACAAGTGTCCCTGTTTTTTTTCCTGTAGCCATTGAGAGTGGAAAGACCACTGTTCTGTGCCACATAGGCAAGATGCTGGACATGGGATTATGATCTGACTGGACACAGCTATTTCTTCAGTCAGCCCACACCATCTTCTCCTGAGTTCCCCTAGAAGCCTAGAGGAGATCAAAAAGGTGACAGTGGCTAAGCCTAAGAGCTCTTATCTCTGCCAGAGAATTACCCCAGGAAGGAAACAGAGTTAGAGACGGCTAAATCTCAGAGTAACAACAGCTGCAGCCATATCAAAGGTGAGGATTAGGCCAACAAAGGAAAAGCAGTCAAATACTCCAGTGAGTGTCAGGGGATAATGTAGAACATTCTGATGTTAAGGGCAGAGTTATGCTCTTTGATGGACACTTCCCATCAGCAACCTTGGCTGCTATAACCCATGATCTATGAATCACATAATGGACAACATACTATGATGCCTACTGGGAAATTTAAGTCAAAACTGAGTTTTAAAATAACAAGTGATTGAATTAGAGGCTCATATGAGTTGGAGAACAACTGGATTGGTCAGTTTTCCAGAGTTGGTGAGGTTTAATTGGATGCTAATAGAGCAACAGTCTCAGCTTATATTGATTCTGATGTTATCCACATCTGTTGAGCTAAGATACTAAAATATATTCCACTACTCAGAAGAGAGAGTGCCCATGAAGAGTCTAGATTTTGCAGATAGGGAAATGTGGGTGTAAATTCAATCTCTGCCACTAGGCTGGCTGAGTACACCTCAGCAAGCTTTTCCCTTCCTTAAGACTCACCGCCTTTTGCCTGTGCCAGGTTGGAGGCTAGTAAAATACCAGACAGCATTGTTGAGAGGATGGGTGTGTGACTGACTCAGAAGCCAGTCTCCTCTGAAAATCTCTGAATAACTGAGTCTCTCATCCCACATCCTGTGCAAAATCCTTCACCAGAGTTCTGGAAATTCCTGAGAGTTTGTGTCTCTTCCAGTCACCTGTAGCTTTAATGCCTATCTTCTGCTAAAATTTCAGTCTTTACTTTGCATTTTGTTGCTATCTGCTCCACTGAAAATCCAAATTTAAAAAGTGTCCTTCTCTTGGTTTCTCAGCTGCCTCAGTTAGATTGTTATTGTTCTTTTAGGGGCTCCACATTGCAATAACACATGATAAATACATTTATACTGAGCATTAAGGCCATTTTCTAATTCTAGCAAGTCAATTTTAGTAGCCTCCCCTATATTTTTCTCAGTTCTGTCTTTATTACCCTTCTTTCTTCTCTGCGCTCTGCACTCACGTATCTCCCTTTTACTCCATTATTTCTAAATAACCTATATGTGTAATGTTTTACTTATTTATATAGGTATGTTATATATATATGTTGTATGTATTTTTATATATGATGTAAAATTCTAGAAATTAAAGAAACAATCACCATAACAATTTTATTACCTAGAAACATTCATGTTTGTAATTGAAAACTATCCAGGTTAGCATCCAGGCTTTACCTATGTTGGCTTGGGTAATTCTCCAAACCTGCCTATGTCTCAATGCCATCATCTCAACAGTGAGAATAATGGTATTTGCCTCTTAGTGTGGTAGGTTATGAGACGTAGTAAAGTATCCCATGCACAGTGCTCAGGAGACTTCCTGCATTCAGTAAACACTCAGTAAGAAGTGCTGGACAGCTCTTAGTATAATTGTTTGCATTATAATTTCAGCCATCAATTTATCATATACAGAGTGAGAAAGGTAAAGACAAATTAATAGATAGAAATAATGTCTAAAGGAAGAAATAATTCTGGCAAATATTTTTATTAATTGTTAAATTTTTTCAGTACTGTATTTTGATAAGCAGAACAGAAGAAATTGTTAAATATCTGATAATAATTTTTCACGAAGATAGTAAATATTTATTATTATTTCTTTACAGTTAATAAAAATGATTGTGCAAACAGCATTACAAGGTTAGACTCATTACTTCCTTAACAACACTCTTTAATTTCAGAGGGTTTAAATTTATTATTTACTATAAAACAGGTGAGATCAGGCGGTCAAAATACCCTGTCTTCAATTTCTCAACTCGCTCCTCTTCCCATTTCTAATTTGTGTAAGGTAAATTATGATGTTTATATTACTAAGAATTTTAATATTTATGTACTCTTTTGTATATAATTACCCAAGTCTTAACTATATATCAAATAAATGCAATATTCAACCCACATTTTTACATAGCTTTTTTTTAATTTTTAAATTTTGTGTGTTCTTCTTTAATTGGTCATTTTGCTTGTTTTGCTGTAAGAAAGGCATATGGTTATTGTATTTTTAAATATTCTGTATCTAACAATACAGATGTTCCTTAACTTATGATGAGGTTACATCCAGATAAACCCATCATAACTTGAAAATATTGTAAGTCAAAAATACATTTAATACACCTAACCTAGTGAACACCATAACTTAGTCTAAGCTACCTTTAAGGTGCTTAGAATAAATATTTACTTTAGCCAAATAATCTAACCCAAAGCCTATTTTATAGTAAAGTATTAAATATCTCATGTAATTTATTGAATACTATACTGAAAGTGAATAACAGAAAGGTTGTATAGGTACTCGAAGTATGGTTTCTCCTGAAGGTGTTATCGCTTTCAAACTATTTTAAAGCCAAGCAATTGTAAATCAAACCATTGTAAATCGGGGACTGCTGTGGTTTGGATATTTTCCCCCTCCAAAGCTCATATTAAAATTTAACCCCAAATGTTGGAGGTGGGACCTAATGGGAGATGTTTTGGTCCTGGAGTCAGATGCCTCATGTTTGTGCCATCCTTGCAATAATGTGTGAGTTCTCATTCTCTTAATTATCCCACGAGGTGGTGGTTTAAAAGAGTCTGGCACCTCCCTCTCTCTTGCTTCCACTCTTGCCATGTGACCTCCATACTCCAGCTCCCCTTTGCCTGCCACCAAGAGTGGAAGCAGCCTGAGGCTTTCACCAGAAGCCTACCAGATTCCAGCACCATACTTCTTGAGCAGTCTACTGAACCATGAGCCAAATAAACCTTTTTTTCTTTATAAGTTACCCGGCCTCAGGTATTCCTTGATAGCAATACAAACGGAATAAGAAAGGAAACATCTGTACTATAAGCTCTATCCGTGCCACCCGAACTGTGTTGAAATTTATCTACCATTTCTTGGATTAAGTATTACTGTCAAGAAGTAGAAGTGCATACTATTCTTTCCCCATGTAGATGGCTCACTATTTCTGCTAGAGTATCAGAAATATGCTTTTATATTTACACCAAACAATCAGTAATTTTATTAGGACATGCCCCCATGTTGATCAATCAGAATTTTATTTCTAACTATGAATTTACTTCTTTCTTACTTTCAGAAAACTTTCCTGTATTATACCTTTAACTATGTTTTGTTCTGCATATGAAATTTACTAATAAGGACACCATTTATCCTTATGTTTTCTACCCTCTACATTTACTTTCTCCTATCTATTTGCTTAATCTCTTCATCTATTTTTTCTGCACATTCTTTTGTGATTATCCCAAAACTCTGTTCCATGACAAAAAAAAAAAAAAAATATCAATTTCAGTCATTTTATCTCTCACTCTTTGTCATGTATTATTTGTCCTGTGGTGTCTGCTTTAATAGTTGACAAATGCATTATCACCTTCCATTCTGATTTTGTTTCTCTTCATACCCCCTCTTACCCCTCTGCTTTTCATATTGGAGTTGAATGAGTCTCTCCCAGAACTGCCTCTGATCATGATCACGATCATCGCCCACCTTTCTAAACACTGGCTCAAAAAATCTTCAAGGATACCTTGACTCTCCACTCTCTCTCTGAGACCTGAGAGAGTTGCTGCCATCAGAGTCCTAGTATCCTCACATTTGTTTTTATGGATTTCAAAGGAGAAACTTTCATGACAATGATGATGATGATAATGACCATGACAATTGATGATACATATTGAGCCCTTGCTATCTGCTAACAACTGTTTCAGATAATTTTTAATAATTGCCTCATTTAATCTATGTAACAGCTCTGTAAGAAGGGTGCTAGTACTATTCTTATCCTCATTTTGTCAATGAAGCACAATGAGAAAATGAAGGCACGGAGCAATTAAGGAAATCACCCTGAATCAGACAGCAATTTAAAAGTAGTTGCTTCACTGCAAAGTGTTTTCCAATACTTTGTAGAATTGGTGTGTCTTTAGGAGTACAAAAAAAAAAAAAAAAAGAAAAGTCATCTGCCTAACAGAAAGGTGCTCCCCAACCTACCCTGTGTTTTAAATTGCTTTAATAGCAAAAAACATCATTCACTTTACAGTCCTGATTCAAGTCGACTCCTGCCTGACTGTCATAGTCTCTAACTGGTTTGGCCACACCACCTACCAATCCATTCTGCTCACATTTGCCCATGTGGTTTCTTCAGAGCACAGACTTAAGCCCACCATCCTTCAAGGGTCTCATATGGGTGTTAGGATGCGTCCCTAACACTTTCATGTGATTCCCAAGATTCTCTGTGATCTGGCCTTTACCTCCCTTTCTGGACTCATCTCCTGCTGCTCTCCTTTCTGAACTTTTTATTGAAGGACCATGGACTCTATTCTTTTAAAGCAATATTGGTATAAATGTATGAGTTACAAGTGCAATTTTCTTACACACATAGGTTACACAGTGATGAAGGCAGGGCTTTGAGGGCATCCATCATCCAAATAATGTATGCTGTACCCATTGCTCTACGGCTTCTTGAACCTTTGCTCTTCCTCTCAAATCTCGAATTCTGACCGTCTGCATTGAGTAAATGTCACACATTTTACTTGTCTCAACTTTACCATTGTTTTACACAGGGTTTTAGCTGACCCTATACAGGTGTCATGTGATATAGTCCCACAACTTTAAATATTCACCAAGTACATTTCATTGAGATTAATTTATACATGGGTGTGTTCACTTTGGTTTTCCCTGGCACTTAACCCTGCATCCAGAAATGAGTAGGCTTGAAGTAAATGTTGGTTTGTGGATTAATAAATAAATACCACTGGAGAAAATAAAAACTGAGAAGGCACCCTAAATGTGGACTCTTGCTCTGAGGGAGAAATTAGATTAAGAGATGAAAATGTGCTTGATATTTTTTTCTGTGTCCTGGAAATACAATGAATATTATTTATTTGGGGGACCATTTTCCTCATTAGGTTGCGGGCTCCTTGAGGAGAGAGACCACATGTTATTTATGTCATATACCCACTGAATAGAAACATATTTGGCTCAGGGATTGATGATAAATTATTGCTTCCACTGGGCGTGGTGGCTCATACCTTTAATCTTGGCACTTTGGGAGGCCGAGGCAGTCAGATCACTTGAGATCAGGTATTCAAGACCAGCCTGGTCAACATGGCAAAATCCTGTCTCTACTAAAAATACAAAAATTAGCCAGGTGTGGTGGTACACACCTGTAGTCCCAGCTACATGGGATCCTGAGGCAGGAGGATCCCTTGAACCCGGGAGGCAGAGGTTGCAGTGAGCTGAGACCATGCCACTGCACTCTAGCTTGGGTGATGGAGTAAGATTATGTTTCAACAATAAAAATAACTTTTGTTTCCTCAGGTGTCAGTGTGTACCGACTGTCCACGGAAAACTACCAAACTAATCACACAGTCAACCGGATGGTATCGTCTTTTCAAAAGGAAAAGTCACACTGATTTTTCAGTGAGACATACATCACACAAAGTGAGACCTACTTGCATGCCTCTGTTTAAGGTTGATTGAGTTATTTTCCATTTCCAAGGCAGTTGAGTTTCAACCACTTTTAAAGAGCAACATTCTTTCTGTGGTTTGGAGTATTCTTTGTTTGCTAAGAAGGCGATAATCAGGTTTCATTCCATTACACATAGCACAAAGCACATGACTTATAAAGCCCATGGTACCATAACAATGTAAAAATGTCTTGTCAGATCTCTGGGAAGAAACTCTATATCCCAGTTCAATAACAAAGACACCGGAAATGCAACCATGCCCTGATTCTTCTGTGCACAGTAGCCTCTCAGAGAAAGAGAGAGAACAATAGACCTACAAGTTGAAGTCTCAAAGTCAGCCACTCAGACAACCCATTGGGAAGATGAATGAGCTGTCAAGCAGATAAATAAACAGTAACTCTGCCACTGCATTCAATACTTTATTTTGATCAAATAAATGTCATTATAGAGATACATCATTTGAGAATCTTTGTGTTGGAGAAGACTTTAGAAATGTTATTCATAAGAGTATCTAATATTAATTCACTATTATCCAGGGGGTAGGCAATTTATATAGATTACCATATATAGCTCTCAGAACAACCCTATAAGATAGTTAAATTAGTCCCATTGCTACAGATGGGATTCTTGATGCATACAGAAAAGAAGTAACTCTCCCAAATTCTTGTAACTATAAAATGGGAGAACAAGGATTTGAATTGGGACTATGCAGTTCCAGAACCTGTGATGTAAACTACAGCTAATCCCTTTATCATAGAGATGAAGACAATCAACAGTGTAAGCAAAGCTACTATGTATTAAATTGTTAACATGAGTATTTCTCTGAGAAACCCTATACATTAATTGTGTTATTTACTAATGAAAATAACACTATAAATCCGAATGTATTGTCCCCATTTTACTAGTGAAGAAAGGGAGGTTCAGAAACATTTAACAATTTCCCCAAGGTCACACAGATGGTAAGTGCAAGGTCCATGATTCAAACTAAGGTGTGTAAACCTTGAAACTGAATCATGACTCATTATTAGTCTGAGTGCTTCAAAAGATAATGAAGGCAGTTAGTGCAAAACTATAAGTGATAACACAAAAATGCTAAAGTGGTAAGAAGGATACTGGGACAAAAGATAGTTGGGTTCAAATTGTAGTACCATCACATTTATTTTGTGATCTTAGGACAGTTATCTCCTCCTTTCTACTCCTTTTGAATTTCCATTTTCTCAAGTTTAAAATTGAATAAAAAATATCTTATTGAAATATCACTGTCAAAGTTAAGTAAAGTGATGTAGGGAAGGGGCCTGACATATGATAGAAATTCAAAAAATGTTAGTATATACCAATTAAACATGGCAGCAGATGTGCGTATTTGTCTCTCCCTTCCCACACACTGCTGAAATAGAAGTAAGTAAGTATAAGAGTAGGATCCCTCAAGCACATACAAAAAAGAGGAAATAAATATGGATGATAGATTTCAATAGAACTTTGAAGGAGGGGAAGCCAGCAGAGGAAGTTAAAACCTAAATATCTGGGAGGTGAGAAATTATTAGAAACAATTCAGTTAAATCCAAAGAATCTCAGAAATATTCAAAATTAGTGGTACTATGAACTATGAAAAATATGGATCATACCTGGAACTTAAATGCAGATTTGATCCTCATCTTCTCTCTTTCATCCAGTGAAGAGGTAGCTGGCTATATTTTCCTGCTGTTGTCGGAGACTAGAGTTTATTCTTTGGAGAAACAAAAAACAAAGAGGTCTTGAAAGCAGGTTCGCCATGTCTGGAAGTTGTTGGAAGTAACACACTGAAAATGTGCATTACATGGAAGCCTGCAGAGTAAATGAGGCAAGTCCAAGTGTCATCCTTTATTTCCAAACACCAGAAGGAGGGAAGGTATGAGATGACTTCAGTCACATGTCTGGTACCTTCCTCAGATTGACTTGAAAGCTGAACTTAGCAGGAGCCTTCTTTTTCTTCATGTTCTTTCGGGGCCTCTTCACATTCGTTTTGTTTAACAGTGTGGATAATGTGCTCCAAAAGACTAGGATGGAAGCTTGCAGTCTTCCTAAATGCCAGGCCCAGAAAATCACAGCATCATTTTCTCTATGGTCCATTGGCCAAAGCAGTTACAGGTCAGCCCTTGTTCAAGAGGACAGAAACAGAATCCTCCTCTTGAAGGGAGGAGTGTCATAGAATCTGCAGCCATCTTTAATCACCCACAGTTCACCCTTTGATCATAAATTATTTGTATTCCACATAAATCTAAAATATACTTACTCTCTTCGAAGGTTTCCTAAGTAGCAGCCCATTTCATTGCAACATTAGCTCACAACCAGGAGTGGTGGAGGCTCTTCAGACATAGTTCCTTCAGTAAAGTTCCTCTTAATCCAAAATCTTGCAAATGAAGACCTAGCTATGTGGCCTCTTCACATCCAATATGTAATGCTGGAACAAAGATAGGGTACTACCGTCAACAGTCCTGTTTTAAAAGAGAGAAATGAAAAGGTATATTGCCGTCAGTAGCGTAGAGAAATTTTGAAGTCTTGCCAGATATATGTTGCCAATTCCTTTATTTCATTCTAGTCCAACTTTCTGGAAGAATTTTCTGTGGCTCTAACCTCTGCCCTTTGGGTTTTGGGTTCTACCATGAATCACCTTTCCTTTTCCATAAGAAATGAACTGGATAGCCCATATTTCAGCCCAGTTCCTACTGAGAGTTTGAAGGTCTTGAGAGCTCTCATGCCAGCTGGTGGTGTATATGCCAATCAACTTATTTTTAAAACTTCATGGATCTCATTTGGATCTTATTGAGGTTCACTACAATAAACCACATTTTCCCCATAATAACATATTTTTCCACAAAATAAAATATTTGTATTTCATCTTCACAACATTTGTGTCATTTCATTGATCAGGCATTATTATTGTCCTCATTTTCCAGAGGAAGATATGCCTTTCTGACAAAGGCTCTTCTCTGTCTTAGTTTGGCTGGGAGGTTGCTGTGGGGCAACTTATAAGATTCTTCAAAGTTCTCTTGTCTAGCAATGATAGGCAACAAATATGCCTTTAAATCTTTCTGAGATATTAATAGTCTTGTAGCCACACCCCACCTTTTTGCCCTGAAATTATGCATTATTGCCATGGATTTGATCTTTACCCTGAGACATGTCTTTGAGTATCTTTTGGTTGATGGACATACCTACATTATTTAGGTTTTTAAAAATAGATGCCAGATTCTATTTCAGCTATATATTGCTGTATAACAATCTTCCCCTAAATTTAGCGTAATTAAAAAAACAAATGTTTTGTAATATTTTGTGATTTTGTGGGTCAGGGATTCAGGCAGGAATAGGCTGTGTTATTCTTCTGACACTGTATAACTTAGTAGCATTCAGCTAATAGCTAGGCTGGTCTAGGGGATCCAAGATGGCTTTCCCCAGGAGGCCCAGTACCTTGGTGGGGATGGCAGGAAGGCTGAAGTCAGCTGCCTTCCTGCTCCCCCATGCAATCTGAAGGTCTCTTTGCATGATCTTGTCAGCAAAGGAGCTATAGTTCTTAAATGGTGGCTCAGGACTCAAAAATTATAAAGGCAGAAGCTACCAGTCCTCCTAAACTCTCAACCCAGAACTAGCATAGTATCACTTATGCCACACTCCAGTGACCAAAGCAGTCACATTCTAGCCCATGTTCAAGGACTGGAGAGCAGATACCACCTCTCAACGAAAGGCATGTCACAGAACTTGCAGCTTTCTTCAATCCACCAAAATTATTTCAGAGAGTGCAGAAAGAGAATAGAGCTCTAAGTGTAAGGGAGCTAAATGTTAAACTACTATAATACAGAGTCAATAGATAATATTTGTAATTATTATCAAGACCAAGAAGTACAAACATATTACTTACAGCTTTCGAGATAAATTCTAGAAATAATGGCTTTAAGAAAAGAAAGTAGGTACCTCTTGGGGAGGACTTGTTGGCAGAAAGGGATAAACAAAGCTCTTCTTACATTTTATTTATAGCCTTTGAAATAATATTTGATTCGTTTCACTATGCACTTGAATTACTTGACAAAAATTAAAATTAATTAAAATTAATTTTCTCATCATTTTTTTCAAGTGTGATAATTGTACCCCACTAGCCTAAGATGATGTTGAAAGAATTTTGCAATGTTATGATTCTGAAATAAGCAACTAAAGAATTCTTCAGAAGTTCCTCTCTGTCTCTGACTCAGGATAAGCTCAATAAGTCAAATAATAATAACATTTCAGGAGAGCCGATATCATAGTTTCTACAAGAAAAATGACTGAGACGACAAATTTACAAACCTTTTAAATAAATCCAATGTTTATTACACTTTAAAAGTGTGTTAAAGGCTGGGTGCAGTGGCTCACGTCTGTAATCCCAGCATTTTGGGAGTGCGAGGTGGGCGGATCATGGGTCAGGAGTTCAAGAACAGCCTGGCCAAGATGGTGAAACCCCATCTCTATTAAAAATACAAAATATTAGTCAGGTATGGTGGCAGGTGCCTGTAATCCCAGCTACTTGGGAGGCTGAGACAGGAGAATCGCTTGAGGGAGGAGGTTGCCGTGAAGCCAAGATCACGGCACTACACTCCAGCCTGCGCAACACAGTGAGACTCCATCTCAAAAATAAAAATGCGTGTTAAAATGCAGGCCAATTAAACTCCAAATAACACCATTGGTAACATTTGTGTAGTGCTGTGCCTTTGATAGATGATTTTCCTATACATATTTTTTATTTCATGTTCATAACACTTCTGTTGTTTTATTGAGCAAGCATTACTATTGTCTTCCTTTTCCAAAGGAAGAAAGTGAGGTCTTCAGATATGGTTCCTTCAGTACAGTTCCTTTTAATCTAAAAACCTGGAACTGAAGGCACTGCTATGTGTCCTTTGTCACATCCAATATGTAATGCTGGAACAAAGATAGAGTACTACCATTGACAGTCCTGTTTAAAAAGGGAGAAGACCTTGAAACTCAATCATAACTCATTATTAGCCTGAATGGTGATGATGGTTTGATTCTGAATCTCTACCCAAATCTTATCTTGAATTGTAATCCCCACATGTCAAGGGAGTGACCTCTAATCTCCACTTGTCGAAGGAGGGAGGTGATTGGATCATGGGGGTGGTTTCCCCCATGCTTTTCTCATGATAGTGAGTGAGTTCTCATGAGATCTGATGGTTTTATGAGTGTCTGGCATTTCCTCTGCTTGCACTTATCTCTTCTGCCACCATATGAAGAAGCTATTGCTTCCCCTTCACTTCCACTATGATTGTAAGTTTCCTGAGGCCTCCCCAGCCATTCGGAACTATGAGTCAATTAAACCTCTTTCCTTTATAAATTTAAATTACCCAGTCTCCAGTATTTCTTTACAGCAGTGAGAAAACAAACGAACACAGATGAGCTAAGTATAGTATCAAAGCTGATTTTTCTTTTCCAAACCCTGAGCTCTTTCACTACACTTGGTACTGGTCTGCCAAACCCTTATAAGACTATGACCAGAGTGTGTAAGGGAAACAGAACTGTGAATGTTCATCTGAATCTGAAAAACACTACCACACTTGAACATTCCACAAGAATGAGTATAATCTTGACATGTGTAGTAGTAATAGTATATTTATTGATTATTGCAACATCGAGAAGCAGTATCTTTCTTGATGCAAACAATGAAGAGAAAAGGATTCCAACTCAGTAACATTTCAGTGAGAATGTTGAAAACTTTCCTCTATTAAGATAAAGACATTATCCAGAACACTTTCTTCAGGATAGTGCCAAAGTGTATGTAATTTGAACAATGAACCAACCATTTAAAGTACGGTTTGCAGAAATTCTGGTGTGATTTTTAATAGGAAGGAAAATGTGGGACACGAAGAGGTTTCACAGCTACATTTCACAGCATGGGGTACTCAGCTGCTGCTCTTGAATGGACTGGTATGACAATGCGCACATTCTGTAAACAGGTTTCACTTAGGGACCTGCAGTTTTGGCTTTGAAGGATAGAGCTACTATCTTGTATAGTGTTATGAGCCATTGGGAGGTATGGTTTTCCACTTGGCTAAGAATTGTTGTGTGACCACGGGCACATAAGATATGAGTCTCAGTACTCTCATTTAAGTGTAAATACATAGCATTTTCCAAAGTGTTGTGCCCATACCACTGATGGCACACATGTCAATCTTAGTCGGGACACAGCTGAAAGCTTTAAAATGTGATCATAATTTATTTTAATAGGGATTAGAATAACAATAAAGTATCTTCTCTAAGATTTTATCAACATTATTGCTTAGTTTGAGACTAGAGTAGGTACTGAAATTGTTGAAGGTAGTCAAAGTAAAGAAAAAAAAATAAATAATAATAAAAGCATATGTGTGGGGAAGCAACTAAAAAGCACTAGACCAGAAGAACCCTTTCTGCTTGAAAAATGTGATTTTTTATCCTTAAAAGACAGGAACATCAACAAGAACTAATTTTTTTTCTGTATTAATAACACTGTTAATAATAGCTACTACTAATGGCTATAATATAAGGACGAAACTGTTAATTTCCCTGTTAAATAAGGAAACAACAGTTCAGGGAGACTAATTTGTAAAGAACCACACACCTAACTTATGGCAGAGCCATGATTCAAAGCAGTTTCACAATAATTGCAAAGTCTATACCCTTCCATGGCCTACGGAAGAACATAATAACTGAAGTTAAGCGGATGGGGCTCTGGAATCAGACTGCTCAAACTGGCAACTTGGCTCCACCATTTTCTCTTTTTATTAACTTTTATTTTAGGTTCAGGGGTACATGTGCTGGTTTGTTGTACAGGTAAACTGTGTGTGATTGTAGTTTGGTGTATAGATTATTTTGCTATCCAGATAACATGCAACCTCCCAAGGCTGAGTCAGAAAGAAATTGAATACCTTAACAGATCAATAACAAGTTCTGATATTTAATCAGTAATAAAAAGCCCACCAAGAACAACAAGAACAAAAAATGACCAAGAAACAGAAGAATTCACAGCCAAATTCTCCAGATTATAAAGAACAGCTGATACCATTCCGACTGAAACTACTCTAAAAAGTTGAGGAGAAGGGATTCCTCCATAACTCACTCTCTAAAGTCAACATCGTTCTGATATTAAAATCTGGCAGAGACACAGCAAAAAACGAAAAAGAAAACTTCAGTCTAATATCCTCAATGAACATAGATGCAAAAATAGTCAAAAAAACGAATCCAGCAGCACATCAAAAAGCTTATCCACCATGGTCAAATAGACTTCATCATTGGGCTGAAAGATTAGTTCAACATACATAAATCAATAAATGTGATTCATCAAAACAGAACTAAAGACAAAAACCACATGATTATTTCAATAGATGCAGAAAAGGGTTTCCATAAAATTCAACACCACTTCATGTTTAAAAACCTTAAGAAATTAGGCATTGAAACCATATACTTCAAAATAATAAGAACCATCTATGAAAATCCCATAGCCAACATCATACTGAATGGGGAAAAACTGGAATCATTTCTCATGAAAAGCAGCATAAGACAAGGACGAACTCTGTCACCACTACTGTTCAACATAGTATTGGAAGTCCTAGCCAGAGCAATCAGTCAAGAGAAAGAAATAAAAGCCATCCAAATAGGAAGAGGGGGAGTCAAACTATCCCTGTTTGTATATATGATTCTATACCTAGAAAACTCCATAGTCTCTGCCCAACAGCTCTTTGATCTGATAAACAACTTCAGCAAAATTTCAGGATACAAAATCAATGTACAAAAATCAATACCATTCCTATACAGCAATGACATTTAAGCTAAAGGCCAAATCAAGAATGCAATTCCATTCACAATAGCCATAAAAACAGTAAAGTACAGCTAACTAGGGAGGTGAAAGATCTCTACAATGAAAATTATAAAACACTGCTCAAATAAATTAGATGACACAAACAAATGAAATAGCATTCTATGTTCATGGATAGGAAGAATTATTAAAATGGCCATACTGCCAAAAGCAATTTACAGGTTCAATGATATTCCTATCAATCTATCAATGACATTCTTCACAGAATTAATTTATAAAAAACTATTTGAAAATTCATATGGAACCAACAAAAGAGCTTGAATAGTCAAGGCAATGCTAAGCAAAAAGATCAAAGCTGGAGGTACCATGCTATCCTACTTCAAACTATACTACAGTGCTCCAGTAATCAAAACAGCATGATACTAGTACAGAAACAGACACATAGACCAATGACTCCACCAGTTTTTACCCGTGAGACTTTAAGCATATTTCTGAACCTTCCTGTGCCTGTTTCTACATCTGTAAAGGAGGGTTAATAATAATAATAATAATAATAATGTGTTTATAGTGTTATTGGGAATATAAATTATTTATGACAAGCATAGAGCAAAACACCTGATGGATAATAAGCTCTTGGTAATGTCCAAACTGTCATTGCTGTTGCTTTTGTTGTTGATGTTGTCTTGTCCTCTTCATAATTGAACTACAAAATCTTGCCCTTGGTAATATTTTTGCAGTGCTGTACCTTCTATAAATTATTTTCTTATACATAATTTTATTTGGCTTGAAAGCCTTCTCCAGCCTTTTAAGCATCTAGGTTTATGGACCTCATTTCCCCCTGTATCATTTTGTATCTCACATTGGTTGTTGGATCTTTAAAATGCTTTCCAAACTTCAAATTTCGTATGTCTTAAGCTTGCCATTTATGTCTTTTTCTCCCTTTTTTCCATGTGTGGCAGAAGTCTGGGAGATGATTTCATGAAAGATAATAGCTTCCATGTGTTGTATGCTACCTCTGCTCCAATGCCTTACTTATATAATCTCAAACAACCCTTTCAATCACACTTGCTGTAGTTGTCTTTATCATCATTTACAGAGAAGGAATTTGTGGTGCATAGAGGTTAAGTGACTTGCCCACTCTCTTGCAGATGGATTGTGGCAGAACCAGTATTCACCCCTATTTCCATGTGATTCTGTAATGCACAGCCTTGATTGGTCACTTATCATTTACTATGACTTGAATTTCTGCTGGTCTTGGACCTTCCAAGGGTTTTCTCAGAAGCTGTCAAATTTGTTTACGGATGATTCCCATACTACCTTTTTTTTTTTTCTGGAGACACTTTTAGTTTGGTGCTCAAAAAACATGACTCCCATATTTAAACAAATCTGGAAAAGTGTTCTCCCAGGACATCATCTGGGCAACAACAACAAAAAAAATTGTTTGCCTTGTTTAAAAGTGATGTCCTTAGTCAAGATGAACACATACTCCTTTTTTTTTTTTTTTTGAGACGGAGTCTCGCTCTGTCGCCCGGGCTGGAGTGCAGTGGCCGGATCTCAGCTCACTGCAAGCTCCGCCTCCCGGGTTTACGCCATTCTCCTGCCTCAGCCTCCCGAGTAGCTGGGACTACAGGCGCCCGCCACCTCGCCCGGCTAGCTTTTTTTGTATTTTTTAGTAGAGACAGGGTTTCACCGTGTTAGCCAGGATGGTCTTGAACTCCTGACCTCGTGATCCGCCCGTCTCGGCCTCCCAAAGTGCTGGGATTACAGGCTTGAGCCACCGCGCCCGGCCCACATACTCCTTTTGAGTAGTTTAATCATTTTTCTAATTCAGACAAAATGTTTGGTATTGTTTGGTATCTATTGACTTATTGTGATGGTCACGAATTGTCAACAAGGACCTTGAAAACTCTCTGAGTCTTAATCCACAATGCTCATTTCAGCCAACCCCAACACTTTGAAGGAGGATTCACTTAATAAGAACTAAAATTTTTAATATTCCTTATAGTGTTAAGACTCTAAAGGCAACTTGGTACATTGTGGCAGTATCAATCCCTGGAACAAAATATTTGATTTCATATGGCCTTTCTTATGCTCTTATGATTCAGCTCAGGCAAGGAAATTTCCATGCAAAGGAGAATTCTGAATTATATTTGTTTCTATTATGGTTTTGCTGGTGATTGACTTTTCTTAGTTTGCCAATGGCACTAACGACCATAGTGAGTTTGAGCATTAAAATATCAATATTTATTACAAATAATGCATGTGGGCGATTGATATTACATCTTATAGTAAAAGAGCTATCACTAAAGCAGCAGCTACCTGAAAACTCAGTCCCTTTTCTTCCTCTGTCTCTCTCTCTCTCAGTCTTCTGCTTTTGTAAACTTTTCTCATATGCCTCATTCATGTGTGAACAGCCAGTGATATGTGCAGTGAGGGAAAAGGATAGACCATAATTGAAATTGAGAGACAGATATAGGAAAAGAGGAGACAGGGAGGGATATTGGGGACGTATCACTTATGTGCCTGCATTGTTTTGAATTATTGTGTAGATTCAATATGCAACATTATTTAGTCCTCACATTAACTTTACATTTATTTATCTCTGTATCTATCTCAATATGGAACCATCAGACTACCCTATCTGGGCTCAAAGACAGAGGGAAGCCTGAGATAAGGTTTAGCTAACACAAATGTTGATCCTTACTGGGTGTGAACATTTGGATAATTGTACTCTTATTTTCTCCTTTTACATTTTCCTGTTGCATGAATGTTTTTAATTTAAAAATGCATTGTTTTCAAGGTTCTTATTATTAACAAAAATAATAAATACCCAAAGAGTCCTGTCCCAGCTTGTGCTCTCTAGAAACAGACTCTGAGACAGAGTTTAGTGTGCAGGGTGTCCCTTGGGAGCAACACCCATGGAGGAGGTGGTGAAGCAGAACTGGGTGAAGTAAGTTCATAAACTGTGGAGCAGACCCGAGAGCCTCAGTGGACCCATGAGAAGGTCTGGAGTTGAAATGGCCCATCAAGCTGTTGCACATGAGGCTAAAATGAGCAGTCCTTTTTCTCCATGTCAGTCAGTTGGATATGATCCTCCCTAAAGTTCCTGTCCAAAGTTGGGTGACTTTGAGCAACCTGGCTCTACTGAGGCTAGTCCTTATGGGCTGATAGCTGAATGCTGATCCCTAACAGCATTTCTTGAAGTTGAGGCAACAAATTCTTCCATTGAAGGAGGAATCTGGCTGACACCTGCTTCACTGGCACATGATCTCTGCCATCACACACGGTCCTGGGCTTTGAGGGGATCATGTTTGGTTCAATGCTTTGCTGTTGCTGCTGTCCTCACATTTAAATTTTAAAATAAGAGTTCCTGTATTTTCATTTTGCACCGAGCCCTATAAATTAGGCAGCCAATGTGTTCTGGGTACACAGCTCAATATCCAACATAGTTCCTATTCCCTGTGATTCTGATGTATCCTTACAGAGTAAGCCAGTCTTCAAGAATGCACTTCCAGAGTAAAACAAGATTAGTCCATGCTACCCCTTAGCTGTGCTGATGTAGAATAAAAACCTTGAGATCTTCTGAAATGGAATTAAACATCTACATAATTTAGCTAGTTAGGTCTCAGTAAATGCTATTAGAGGTCCCTAAATGAAATTAGGCAACTGAGTAAAAATAAAGAATAATATATCTTTTTCCTCCATTTTGTTGCAACTTTTAAAAAAATGTTTTATTAAAGTGGCGAGTGCTGAAGAAATTCTGTGCTAATTTGATTGTATTCTTTCTATCTTCTTTTTTCTTAACTTGTTGGTAGAGAAGCAGAAACAGAATAGATTGCTAGAACTGGAAGTGTTTCAAGAAGCCCCACAAGGACATTGTCCAAAGTCACACAGCTGCTCAGGGCCAACTCATGAACTACAAACAAGTTATCTTGATTTTAAATACGGTAGTATTTAACTATATTTGAGATTTTTTTTCACGTTTTACATAATCGGTGATCCAGACATTAATTCTCATACGCAAGGCAGGCATTTCAGTCCATGCTTAATTTCACAGCAGCTCAGAAAATTTCTAATATGTATCAAGTCTACATTGAAATCTGTATACCAAAAGTGGGACAGCAGATTTTTTTTCCTTTCCTTTTTTTTTTTTTCTTTTGAGACAGTCTCGCTCTGTCGCCCAGGCTGGAGTGCAGTGGCGTGATCTCGGCTCACTGCAAGCTCTGCCTCCCTGGTTCACGCCATTCTCCTGCCTCAGCCTCCCGAGTAGCTGGGATTACAGCTAAAATTAGCTGGACTACCATGCCCTAATTTATTTTATTTTATTTTATTTTAAGTAGAGACGGGGTTTCACCGTGTTAGCCAGGATGGTCTTGATCTCCTGACCTCATGATCCGCCTGCCTCGGCCTCCCAAAGTGCTGAGATTACAGGCGTGAGCCACCACGCCCAGCTGGGACAGCAGATTTATGGGGTAACTCTCCAAACTGCAGATGCTGTCATTTTCTCCATTGAGTTAGTGTTGTCAGTTGCTGCACCTGGAAGCCTTCATTTCAATTGGTTGCAGTGAATTTACTTCAAGATGCTACCTGTTTCTCTTTGTATAAGAAGAGAGTTGTCAAAACAGGAAGTCCGATTATAATGGGGCCATAGAACCAGCCTGAGGCTGTACTTGCATATCTGGAAACTGAATATAACATACCCAGAGATGAGAACTTTCAACTTTCAAAAAAAATTCAGACAGCAAAGCTGATTTTGTTTCATAGACAAAATGTGTTTATGGGAGGCTGATGCTTTGAAACAAAGCCAAGAAGCAAAACTGTGTCAAGTATCATTGTTATTGGGGTTGGTTGAAAAATAAAATGTCCGGGCCAAATATTCTTTTCTAAAAGCTAAAATAATTCTGGAGCAATGGAATGTAATCTTGGATAGGGACTAGAAGTGTTCATAGAGCTTTGACTATTCAATAAAAAGTCACAGTGAACTCTGTCTCTAGCATTTCAAATCACCAGCAACCTCAGGTAATTTGGTGTATTGTTTTCCTGGTATGTTAAACTTGAGTTTGTCCATGCATTTTATCTGGACTGCTGCAGCTACCTATGTTTGCCTCCACCTTAAACTAGGAAAAAGAGAAAGAAAACTAATTTCTTCCTATCATCAGCATTCTTGCAAAATAAGAATTAGATCAATTAGATTGATGGATAAATCACAGTGGTTATTTCTTAGTCACCTTCCCTATGTCCTTTCCGTTTTTTTACTTTTGAGAATTCATGCTCATCCAATTTTAGACAATGCATTTAAGGTGGAGTGAATTTATTTCAAGAAATGAATGCCTATTGGCCTGAACCAATCAGCCTATCTCACGCCTGATTCAGACATGGATTTATGACCAGGTTAGAGCCTCTGAAATGCTGTGGCTACTCCAAGAAAACAGTTATTCTCTCTTCCAGTCCTAGTGGTAATAGGATACAAGGCTTGGAGCCATCTTGCCACCATTAGATGAGCCAGGGTTTGAGGAAACCAATATAAAAGGAGGCAGAAGGCAGACATGATAAAATAAGCACTAATAACATAGTCTGAGCCATCTAGATCAAGCCATGTCTTTGCCCTTGTCAGTTACTTTATTCCCCCAATTCCCCATTTGATTTGAGTATGTGCTTATCCTTATGGCATAAAAAATAAAGATCATTAAATTATCCATCCCATTACAAACACTTTGCGTAAACCCAACCTGCACACCATATTATCCCAGTAATATTATCCCAGCAATAATTCAGAATGTCCTGGCCTCAGGACTTGACCCCATCTTGAGATATTTATCCAGACTTTGCCTACCCAGCCCTTCCACGCTGTTGTTCTTTTTTCTTCCTCTACACACATCCTCTCTTCAATAAACATCATTATTACTGACCACAGAGTTCACTACTGACCCTGGGACCCCAAGCTGTGGCAATCCATTTGGGTATGCTTCACCAGGACGACACCAAGAAATTTCCCTTGGGCACAGTGTCAGGATGAGGACTTTGAAAACACACTACAAAGCTGGGTGGAAGGCGGACTCACAATTTCTTCTTGTGCTCAATGAGAGCTGAGAAGATTGGATGCCTCTGGCTCCTAGCCTCCCTCAAGAAAGAAGAATTAGATCACACTGATGGATGTGTTGCTGTGATTGAAGGTCAGTCCTGGAAAGAGCATGGCGAGGAGAGAACATATTTCTTTCCAATAAAAAGAAAGTGATAAGCAAGGTGGGAAGTGGAACTTGCCTGGAAGCAAAAAACAGAGTTGCTTCTGTGGTTTTTCCCAATTGCATCATCTTTCCCTAAAAAGAGAGTTCTTTAGCTTAGAAATTTTGGCTACCATAAAGCTAATGCATTCAAAATTTGTGATACTCTAAGTTGTTTGGGGTGGGAGGTAAAATCTTCAATTCTCCCTATTCTACTCTCTGGGGAAAAAACAAACAAACAAATAGATAAAACTTTGTAAGTCACTTAGAAAACAGGAAAGCAGTGCTTATCTGCTCATTCCATTAACTGACATAGAACCCTCGCCTTGGAGAGTGTGGAGGAACCTCAGAAGCAGACTCCAACTCCCACCTTAGAAAATGAGAAAGCTGAGGCTCGGGAGCCTCCTTACTCTTGCCTGAGATTAGGCTGAGACATAGCCTAGTGCCAGATGGAGCCAAATAGGCTGGTTTCCACCCAATGTTCCTGCATTGCAAATACTAAGTCATTCATAGTACAGTAACCATCCATGTGCCAAAACCTGATTGAATATTTGCTATGTGTAGGATACTATGCTAATCACTCTCAAAGTAAATCAATAAGTCAATGTGAAGGACATCAACCTGCTTTACTTTCTACAGCAACATGAATAAAATTCATTGCATTCCAGGCTAAAAGGGTTGCAATTTCACAACTTTACAAGGCAGAATCTAGTATGAGGGGTTTCCACATACATAGTTTGGGGAGGTCCAGGACTATTGTTTAATACTTCCATGTAGAATAAACTGCAATTACTTACCTATAATCATAATTTATCTTCATAGATGGATGTATTGATATTAAAAGCTGCCCTTTATTTCCTCTTCAGAGCTGCACTAAAGGTGATTTAGAAGCAATGGTGGGCATAAAGTTTACAATCTAAATTCAGGACTTTTTCTTCAATTGATCCATCCTGGAACTTGTCAGCTTATCAAGCTAAACTATCACCATGATCTGTGATTTTAACTCTCTTTCATATTTTTGTGATTTCCAAATCTACATTTGCATCAAAGGTCCCCTTCCTAGCTTTAAACCCATATTGTCCAAACATACATCAGATTCATCAAGCTGGATGTCACACTGAGACAACAGTTCCAAACCAGAATCCTTCATCTTTCTTGCAAAGCTTTTGCTTCCCTCTCCCTGGGTAATTAATGAAGTGTAGTTGCTTAAGACAGAAATAACGTATTTATCTGTAGCTTCCCCAAATCCCTTGCCCTTATATTCAATTGGTTATTAAGGCTTATCAAGTTTTTCTTAATTATAATATTAATTCACTTCCTCAATTCTCACTGCCCTACTTGAGACCTTTATTGCTTCCTCATTGAATTTCCACTTGACTGTCCTTTAATTCACCCACAACTTCACCATCAGAATTCTATTTCTTCATATTAGAAGATCAACCATGATGTTTCTCTACCTAAAATATTTTAACACTTAACTATTGCCTACTGAATAAATTTCAAATTCCTAAGTCTGATATTCTAACTTCTCTACAGATTCCAACTTACATTTATAACTTGATGTTGACCACTCATCTTAAAGTACAATATTATCTGATGAAACCAAATACTAGCCATTACTGCAAGATGATACATACTTCCATTGCTGTCTTTTACTAGACTCTCTTTCCCCAAATCTTTATCTGTCAAAATTTTATCCATCAATGTCTACTGAAGTCTAACATTTACTGTCATCTCCTCTGTCAAGTCTTTTCCTAACATTCTTCCAAATTGAACTAAGTCCAGTGTCTATCTCAGTAGAATTTTTTACATTATACTATCATTTATTACCTACATGTTCATATCCTTAATTAATATGTGTAATCTAAGAAGGCTGAAGTCATAATTTTTATCCTCTCTGTTATTCCAAATGTCTACCAAGTCCCGCTGCATAGAAAAGACAATTTGATAACTATTAAATAAAGGAATACATAAGTAAACTCATGAATATTGAAAGAGAAGTTTTGTAATTAGAAACACACATGTTAGATCTGCATATGTTTAGTCAAACTGCCTGTGGTCTCAACTAGTTGGGAGGCTAAGGCAGGAGAATTGCTTGAACCCAGGAGGTCCAGGCTGCAGTGACCCATATTTGTACCACTGCACTTCAGCCTTGCTAACAGAGCAAGATCCTATCACACAAAAAAATTAAATTTTAAATTAAATTAAAGTTGACAAAAATGGAGGCCCAGAATGTCAGGATCTAATATAAAAGAAAAGAAAAGAAAAGAACTCCTACAGTTAGCTGGCAGTAGAGGATACACAATAGTTACAGAGTAGTACTCTAAATTCTAGTAAAGATCTCTCCACTCAGCTAATTTTTTTCTATAGCTTTGAGTCCTCCCAAATTATGATTATACCATTCAAACAACTGATTTAGGATACATGTGAAACCAATATTAACTTTAATTTGTCAGTAAAAAAATAAGAAAATTTTTACTTGCTTGAGATTCAGTATAACTAGGTCCTAATGCTAGGTTCTGGTCCTAGGAGCTAGAAAAGAACCATGCAATATTGGAAAAAGTATGCTAGAAGTTGGAAAATAACATTTGCTGGTAAATTTCTCATGATGAAGTGAGCATGATAAGGGCAGAAATTTTTATACTATTCACCTATGCATTCACAGTGCTTGGAATAATGCCCAGTTGCATAGTAAGACCTTGGGGAAATATTTAGCAAATACAATAATAAATAAATTTCTATATGCTATAAATTTTATTTGGTATTTTATATGTGCTACTTCATTTAAATTTTATAATCATCCTAGAGAATAATAAGTCTCATTAGCTCCACTTTGCAGATTTGAACCCCAAGGCTCAGAGAGTAAAGATGTTGCTAAGAAACTCAGAATTATTTAGTCTTACAGCAGGTACTAACACTCAGGTGTGTACATCTCATTATTCTTTTTCCATCTGTAAAATCATAATGTTGGAAAAGTTTAAGGGCAAAACGTATATTATATTTACACATATATATGTACATACATATGTATGGTGAGGGAAGAAATACATTCATACTTTCCAGATCAAAAGGCATATTATTGATTTAATATTTAAAATTACATCATGCATTGCTTAGTTTGCTCATAAAATCATCATGACTGACATATTTAGATTTTTATGGATGAGAAATAATAGAACATTTCTGGAATTTAGGAATGTTCAATTATTTTAAAAGAATTTTTGTTCAACAAACCTGCATGTTGTGCACATGTACTCCAGAACTTAAAGTATAATTTAAAAAAAAAAAAAGAATTTTTGTACCCTTCCCGCTATCCTCCCAAATAACCAAAAAGTCCTTAAGAAATATTTTCAAAATAACCTCAAATTTTTCCTTCTGGACTTTTACATCTCTACGACTAGATTACTACCAAGGTTTAATCAAGTAATAAAAACTTTATGATTGTAATAAAGTGCAGAATGGAATATTTAAAAGCCAAAATGTATGCTCCAGAGACCAAGTATGAAGAAGACTAGAAGGAAAAAGATAATTATGGCCTGAAGTCATAGAGGCAGGCCTCATGGAAGACTGGAGGATGAGGGAGATGAGCTGTATCATTATGATGGATATCTGGGTGGATTTCCTCATTTTGTTTTGTTTTGCTTTTGCCTTCTCAGTATCCATTTCCGAATTCTGTTTTTCTTTTTGGAACTTGCCCCAATCCCATTTTGTTCATTTGATTTAGAGGGAAACTAACCCCCACCTACTACCCCAATTCGTGGGGTGAGTTCTGGTCTGAAGTTTGGTTACATAGGTTTGTTCAAGGTGTAAAATAAGTTCAGGTCAATAAAAGAAAACATGAGACTTTTGCTAAATGATTTGATGAAAAGAAATCCTCTTTCTATCGGAGGAACTAAGCTGGTAGGATAAAGTCTAGAGCTGTGATGATCATTTCAACAATTCATGGGAGAAGCCTAGGGATGGAGACCCAAGATGCAAATTCCTGATGTGGTTTCATGAGCCTCTGAATTCGTGCCTGAAAAAACTAGACATCTCCATAGACTTTTCACTTTCACCATTCACAAATTATTTTTTATGAATCAAGCCAGTTTGAAGTGTTTATATCCCATGCAGTCAAGAGCGTCCTAACTAATACAAGCACGGATATGACTTGGATTAGAATGGGTAGAGAAAAGCAATAAAAGTGTTTCCAATGAACCATTATCTATCATGAACAAAGGTCAGAAGTAGGAACAAGTGATAAAATGGAAAGAAGACCAGAGACAATATATTGGGGCAGACCATGATATAAATGCTTTTACTGGTCTGGTGCGGCCAATAGATGCAAGACTTTAAACACATTGATGGAAGTTCTTATACTAATGATATCAGAGAATCACTGAGGGTTTTTGAGCAGTAGCCATAGTGATAAGATTAATTTATATCTGAAGAGCACTTTACAGCTTTCAGAGTGTAATTCATGTATTATCTTATTTGATCATTTTCCAAAGACATTATTATATATTTTTATAATAATAAATGTATTTTTTTTTTTTTTTGTATTTTTTTAGTAGAGACGGGGTTTCACCGTGTTAGCCAGGATGGTCTCGATCTCCTGACCTCGTGATCCGGAGGCTGAGGCAGGAGAATGGCGTAAACCCGGGAGGCGGAGCTTGCAGTGAGCTGAGATCCGGCCGCTGCACTCCAGCCTGGGCGACAGAGCGAGACTCCGTCTCAAAAAAAAAAAAAAAAAAAAAAAAAAAAAAAAAAAAAAATAATAATAATAATAATAATAAATGTTATTTTACAGATAGTGAAACTAGGATTTAGAGAGGTGATATAAAACATGCATTGTGTCAAACCCTTCGGTGTTTTCTCATTATTCTTAGAATAAATTCAAACTGTTTACCACAGACTGTAATATCCCGCATAGTCTGGCCTCTCATTTTCTCTTTAGTTTTATCCCATCACATTCCCTACCATGTTTACAGTGCACCAAGATACTGTCTTGACTTTCATTTCTTCAAAAGCACCAAGTTTTTCAGGACTTAGGGCCTTAACACATGATGTTCCTCTGCCTGGAATTATCTCTCTGATTTTATTCATTCAACTAATACTGCATGTGCCTCAGTTCTCAGCTTTGCCTAGGAGGGCTTTTCCTGACTAATCCTACTCCACATAAAGCAGGAGCCTTTGTTATACTTTTTAATAAAACCATGAATATTTCTTTCAAAGTATTATAATAATTTCTGATTATGCATTAATTAGTATAATTATTTTTAATGTATTTTATTCTATTAGACTATAGTTCCTGTGAAATATGAGAACTACAGTCATTTCTTTTTGGTTCCTATCTATCAATTTCCTCAGTATTCGGTATCCATTTCCTAATTCTGTTTTTCTCTTTGGAACTTGCCCCAACCCTACTTTGTTCATTTGTTTTGAAGGGGAACGAACTCCACCTAGTACCCCCAATCTATGGGGTGAGTTCTGGTCTGAGATTTGGTCAACCAGAATTACACATATTTGTTCAAGGTGTATAGGAAGCTTAAGTCAATAGAACAAAACATGAGACTTTTGCTAATTTCCTCAGTGGCCCTGAATCAGAATTGTTGAGTGAATTAAAGAACAGATGAATGAATAAACTTTCTATTTTCTGAAATATAAAAGGTAAATACAAATAAAAATGTTTATGGCTTAATTTAGAAGATTCTGTAACAATTAAATTAGATAATGCTTGTTAAAGGTAGGTGATGTTTTTACCCAAGCACCTGCATTGGCCCCTTTAAATTGGGTTTTGCTATAGCCAAGTGTTGTGGAGAAAGGATATTCGCTAAATCCCTTTATCTCTATGTTCTAATCAAAGGAGGGGTTTCTCATAATGTAGAGAAAATCACCTTTCTACTCAAGGCAGACAGTGAGGCCATGAGGTTTATTGTTCAATGATAGAAAACAAAACCAAGACTGTCATCATCATTGTCATTATTACCACTACCATTATCTTAGTGCTTATAATGTATAACTCATGCTTTGATTCCATCTATTGATTTAATTCTCACAATAACCCTGTAGTAGAAGTTGCTATTATTGTCTATATTTTCAGATGAAGAGGTAGATGCAGAGATGGTAATAAATATGCCTTATATCACATGGTCAGAGGCACAGGCAGGATCAATCCAAGCAATCTAGTTTCTGAAGCTGTGTACTTAACCATTGCAAATACTGCCAATTTCATCACCATTGGGCTACACTGGTAGGGGCAGCACAGAAAGACTTGCTATGTATCTCTGCCAGCTGGGCACAGCCACCTTAAGGTATCAGACAGGGCAGAGTGGTCACACAGAGGGACATCAGCTGCATAGTTCCTTGAGACTCCCTCATTCCTAAAGGGGCCCATGTCAAGGGAAGATCCAGTGGCTATCAAGGTTCCTGCCAGGAAAGGTGACAACGATCCATCAACAGAGGGGTGGACAGGACCCCCACGCCAGTGAGCTACATGGGGATGGTGCAAAGAGTCAGGATTTGCAGCCAGTAGGCACCAAAGTGAGCCGAATAAGCCAGAAACTCCCTCAGAGTTCCAGCCAGAGACAGAGTCGAGATCACCATCTGTAAGAGTCACAAGCTTCAGCTACTACAGGGATCTTGTGTGGCTTATTAAATTGCATCCGTTTTCTTTCTTTTTTTATTTTTCAATACTAAACCAAATTATAAATAACACAAAAGAATCAGTGATTAAAAAAAACAAACAAACAAACGTACTTTAGCTTCCATTGTTCTACAACTAGATTGGAGTTACAGATCAGTGTGAGAAATGAAAATGAGCCTGCTAAAAATCTTACCTGATGGATATTTAAGTCACTGACTCTCACTGATTTATCCAATGAAGAAATGTGAAGAAAAAGGTAGTCATTCCCCAACCTGGCAATTCTCCCCTGCAGAGTGAAGAGTTCAAATTGAGCAGGAAACACTGAGAACACCTCAGGAATGGGACAGAAACATTAGATGAATAGATACATAGTTTTACATTTTCTCATAGTCATATTAAATGAAAGTAAAAAGACGGTGGCTCACGCCTGTAATCCCAGCACTTTGGGAGGCCAAGGCGGGCGGATCACCAGGTCAGGAGACCGAGACCATGGTGAAACCCCATCTCTACTAAAAATACAAAAAATTAGCTGGGCGTGGTGGCGGGCACCTGTAGTCCCAGCTACTCAGGAGGCTGAGGCAGGAGAATGGCATGTGCCCAGGAGGCGGAGCTTGCAGTGAGCCAAGATCGGTCCATGGCACTCCAGCCTGGGTGACAGAGCGAGACTCTGTCTCAAAAAAAAATAAATACAATAAATAAAAATTAGAAATAAAAAGAAACAATGAAGTTACTTTGAACAATATGTTTTAACCTATGTTGTCAAAATATTATTTCAACATGCAATGAATATAACAATTACTAGACTTAAGTTTTTTCATACAAAGTCATTGAAATCTGATGTGCATTTTGTATTTACAGTCTATGTCAATTTTGATTAGTCAAATTTTAAAAGTCCTCAAAAAGGAGTATGTGTCTAGAGGCTATATTATTGGACAGCACAGATTAAAAGTACTGAGTTGGCTAAATTTAGACTGTGATAAATACTATTTTATTTTCTAGGAACCAGTGCATGAAGCTTAAGAGGAAAGCTAGAACAAACACGGAAAAAAAAAAAACGACATTCTGACTGCCTAGCTGAGTTTCCTTGTGAGTTAGGATTTCAACCTCTTCAACCCTTCTATATTTTTAACGTAGTGTCTGACACAATGCAAGAGTATGGGAGTGTGAACTATTTTTATTACCGTCATTATTAATAGCAGGGACAGAACGAAGGACCAGGTCTCCTGACTTCTAACTAAATGCCCTTTCTGGAATCTCAGGGGCCTCTCATGTTAGCAATACATTTGTACTAAGAAGACAACGCCATGATTGGCCATCAGCATTATTAAAACTTATACACTGGATTCCTGGTGCTGTAAGATCTGAGATACTTCAAATCAACTGCTTGCAAAACAAAGTACTGAAAAACAAAACTTCTCATTTTCCTGAACTGATCTTTAAATCCACACATACTGCCTCTACCATGTAGCCCTGGCTGCTAAGCGCCCTGATGCTCTTATTAAAGATGCAAGATCCAGCCTGCTAGCAAGAAGCACCAGAGGCCTGTCATGGTTGAAAGTCAGCATTGGGAGGCTCTGTTTTTATGTGAATATATTCCCATCAATGAAAAAACTTACTGAGGCCACACTTGAATTACATTCTTACTAATGAATCAACTAAGAAAATGAAAATTAAAAATGCTTCATAACTATCATTTTGCAACATCTTCAGAACTGACAATGAAAGAAAATGCATTTTCTTAAGACAGCAACTCTTGGGGACAACCATAGTAACCAAATCAAAGTCAGATTATTACATAGAGGGGAGAAGCTAGCTGTGAATGGGTAAGTACCAAATTAAGTCTCTTTTTTAGAAATGTATCCTCAGGATCCATTTGTTGTTCCTAGTCACTAAATATTTTTTAAAGGTTACCTAGTCTCTTAGGAAACTTGTCCTTATGTTAATAATTTTCTAAACTACAGGAACAGATTAAAATGCTTATGACCACAAGTGTGAAAGAATCATACACAGCCAAAGTAGGAACTTCAACTAAACCCCTTTTACAGGTAATATGGAAAAATCAAGCTTCCTTACTCTGAGGGGCAAACTTTCAGGGAGTGGATCAGAGAGCTGTCTGCAGCAGCAGAATATGGTGATTACACTTATTCCTTTTTCACTCTGTCGTTGTTCATTTGCCATGGGCAGGTACTGTGCTAGGTCCTGAGGATAGACAAGAAATGTAGTTCTGCCTTGATGGAACTTACAGTCTTGTTTAGGGGAAGAAAAACATTATAGACACTTAATAATTTAAATTGATTGAACATTTTGTACCAGGACCTGTAATCAATATTAAATATATATTATTTCTAGGAATCATCCTACTGGAAATGAACATCAAGCTACAAGTAAAGTATATGCTACAAAGGAGGGGAGCATGGGATTATGGTATCATAATACAGGAAACTTGACCCAATTTGAGAGACTAGGAAGTGACAAGTGAGCAAGGGTATGCTGGTAAAGGGTTAACAACAAGTTCTCCAGAGTAAAAGTGTGATGTGTAGTGTTTGCTGATTTCCAGAGTGTAAATACTTCTGCAATGTCTGATTTTATGCCACTACTGTGATGTCACTGAAGGTGGAACTGGAAAAAGACATGCACGATCAGATCTTTTCATGAGCAGAGGTAATCTTGCTCCAACTATCTATTAGGACAATAAGCTATTATCTGGAGAAGAAAAGATAGGCAGCAAGTTGAACAGGTCTTGAATTCATCTGCTAGGACTTCCATAACAAAACGATACAAACCGGGTGGATTAAATATCAGAAATTGATTTTCTCAGTTTTTTTTAAATTTTACTTTAAGTTCTAGGGTACATGTGCACAATGTGCAGATTTGTCACATAGGTATATATGTGCCATGTTGATTTGTTGCATCCACGAACTCGTCATTTATATTAGGTATTTCTCCTAATGCTATCTCTCCCCCACCCCACACCTCCCAAAATGTCCATCAATGATGGACTGGATCAAGAAAATGTGGTACATATATACCATGGAATACTATGCATATATACCATGGAATACTATGCAGCCATAAAAAAGGATGAGTTCATGACCTTTGCAGGGACATGGATGAAGCTGGAAACCATCATTCTCAGCAAACTCATAAGGACAGAAAACCAAACACCGCATGTTCTCACTCATAGGTGAGAATTGAACAATGAGAACACTTGGACACAGGGCAGGGAACATTTTCTCAGTTTTGGAGGCTAGGTATCTAAGATAAAGGTGCCAGCAAGGTTGGTTTTGGCTGAGGGCCCTCTTCCTGGTATGTAGACAACCACCTTTTCACTGTACCTTTTCATGACATTACCTCTGTGTTTGCATGGAGAAAGAGATATGGTATCTCTTCCTTTTCTTATAAAGACACCAATCCTTAGGTTTTTTATGGCCCCAGCTTTATGACCTTATTTAACCTTATTAACATCCCTAACAGCCCTGTCTCCAAAAACCATCACATTGCGGGTGATAGCAACCATAGGCTTTGTCTCCTTACCCAAATCTCACCCTGAATTTTAATCCCCTTAATCCCCATGTTTGGTCAAGGGAGAGACCAGGTGGAGGTGATTGGATCACGGTGGCGGTTTCCCCCATGGTAGTTTCATGATGGCGAGTGAGTTCTCCTGAGATCTGATGGTTTTATAAGGGGCTCTTCCCCTTTGCTCGGCACTTCTCCTTCCCACTGCCTTGTGAAGATTTCTTGCTTCCCCTTCACCTTCCACCATGATTGTAAGTTTCCTGAGGCCTCTCCAGCCATGCTGAACTGTGAGTCAAATAAACCTCTTTCCTTTATAAATGACCAAGTCTCAGATGATTATTTATAGTGGTATGAAAATGGATGAATATAGAGGGTTAGGGCTTCAACATATACATTTTGTGGGTTCACAGTTCAGTCTATAACAGTTCCTGTCCTCTCCGTTTGCACAGTGAATGAATGAATGCATATGTCAGTCCTCTTACTCTGGGGTTTCTAAACTGCAAGCTACAGGTAGGAATAGGGTGTCCTTAGAGCCATGATAAGGGACTTAGGCAGGCAAAAATGCATACCCAGAATCTGCCTGTAGAATGAGTAGATATCTTACCTATATAAATAAACTGAAATTCTCATCAGCAATTACATATTCTTATGAAAAATAAAATAATAATGTGCTAAAGATATTAATAAGTTCCTTGTGGGGTTTTTTAATATAGCATTTTATCAGTAAAAAAACATGACTGATTTAAATCTGGAAAATGAATTACTGAAGCTGGATGTTAAAAATAATTAAGAGTTTACCCAGTTGTAAAGGGCAGAAGACATGCCAGAGGTGGGTTCTATCTACAGCAGACTCAGAATGGTCCATGGTGTGGGTAGCTGGAGCACAATATTCTTGGAGAAGACACTGAGATGAGAGTAAAAGACTAGGAGCAGATGTGGAGGGTTTATTTTACTGTGCTAGGTAGTGTGGGCATCCCCCTGGTTATACCGGGCTTTTCACAAAGAGCTTTAATGCAGAATATGATTTGAGAAGAACTGCATTGCAGAGGAATCTTGTTAATATGGAAGATGGATTGCAGAAGCCAGGATCTGGGAGTATGAAGATCAGATACAAGTCTGTGGCAGCAGTTCTGAAACATGAAGAGGTCTGTGCCAGTGGAGGTTCAAAACATAGGATGGCACTGATGCAGTTCTTACCATACTTTTCTTCCACACACATATGGACTCTATCTTTTCTCATCAGACTACTGATGACACAAAGATGATGAATATCAAACAGATATACCTCTGTTTGTATATAATTTTCTACCAACAAAAATTGGTTAAGTAAAAAATCAATGTTTATAAGCACACATTATAATTAAGATTCTATTCACAATTTTTACCAAATAGCCTTTGGAGAAACTTATACATTGTTTCACTTATTTATGTCAGAGAGCTTCAATTTAATGCTTTTAGTTTACAGAACTACAAGGGACAAAATCCTGTGGGCAAACGACGGATTTAAAATAGGTTTTGTCATACCTTCAAGGTGAACAAGGTTTTATTTTCCAATTTCTAGAAGTTTAGAATTGGTTTTCTTAATATTTGGGATTTAAATCTTGATAGCTAGAAATAAAGTCAAAAGAGTAGAGTAAATTCAGATTGTTGAGATCCTAACTGATTTCAGTGTTTGATTTTTGTATAATGTTTAGCACACCTAGGAAAAGTCAAGCCCTGTTAAAACCGAATTCTTAAAGAGACTCGCTTACATGAATTTGTCCTCACTAGGCACCGTGGCATACTTCTCTTTTTATGCCCATATCTTTAATGTAGAGCATTATGAAAATGGTGGGAGGTTTCTCTGAGAATGATTGGGGCCACACAGACAAAAAAAAAAAAAAAAAAAAAAAAAAAAAACATAGCTTTTGAGCACTTTACATGCATTACTTTATTAAATTCTTTTTTTTTTTTTCCAGACAGAGTCTCGCTCTGTCAGCCAGGCTGGAGGCTGGAGTGCAGTGGCACGGTCTCAGTTCACTGCAACCTCCGTCTCCTGGGCTCAAGCAATTCTCCTGCCTCAACCTCCCAAGTAGCTAGGATTACAGGTGTGTGCCACCAATCCTTCCTAATTTTTGTATTTTCAGTAGAGACAGGGTTTCACCATGTTGGCCAGGCTGGTCTCGAACTCCTGACCACAGGTAATCTACCCGCCTCGGCCTCTCAAAGTGCTGAGCCACTTTGTACAGGCATGAGCCACCACCACGCCCAGCCTACCTTATTAAATTCTTACATCAGTTCTACAAAGTGCTGTTATTCCCATTCCATAGATGAAGGAGCTGCAGCTTTACTTGCCTAAATACACAAAACTCAAAAGTGGATACCACCTTTTCTGTCTGACTGCAGAGCCTGGGCTTTAACCACGCCACCACACACATGTTTTCTTCTTCATTGCTCTCTGTATCCAGTCAAATCCCAGGTACTGCTGAGTTTTTCCTGGATTGTTCTCAAATATTTGTTCCTGTCCCACCCCTTCCTCAGACTTACCATCCAGCTCGTACTAAGACATGGTAAGTACCACTTAACCCTCTGGCTCCAAACCAGACTTTTCAAATACAAATCTGATTGAAACATTGCCCAGGCTTTAAACCCTTTAATAGTATCCCACTGCCCTCATGATAAAATCAAGAATAATGAAATTAGAAAACCATATTAGATGTAGGAGACTTGATGTGAGCACAGCCCTACCTGATTCTAGAGCCCCTACTTCACAATCTATGTTCTAAGTACACAAACTACTTACATCTAATCATCTAACAGATATGCAACACTCTTTCGTACCTCTGGCACTTATGTAGGATGTTTTCTCAAGGACCCCAGAGAACTGAAAGGCCTTGAACTCAACTGGAGCCCAGATTTTCAACCCAACATAACAACATTGGCAAATAACCATCCTGAGATATATTTGTATAATGTGAAAAAGACAGGGAGCCCACTCTTTTGTAAAGCAGTCCAGTTCTTTGCAAAAGTTAGTTATATATATAACTACAGGTACCAGCATCTTGTGTCTCATGATTTCCATCCATTGCCCTCTAAGTTCTGCCCTCTGGAGTTACTTAAGAGCAATCTAATTCTTTTGTACACAATGTTATATTGTCAAATATTAAAAGTCAATTCTCATATATTTTTATTCTAATGTTATATTTAGACATAATTGTGTGTATGTGTATATATGCTATTACTTTTTTTTCTTTTCTTTTGAGATAGAGTCTTGCTCTGTCTCTCAGGCTGGAGTGCAGTGGCATGATCCTGACTCACTGTAATCTCGGCCTCCTGGGTTCAAGATATTCCTGTGCCTTAGCCCCCTGAGTAGCTGGGATTACAGGCATGCACCTCCATGCCCAGTTAATTTTTGTATTTTTAGTAGAGATAGGGTTTTGCCTTGCTGGCCAGGTGGGTCTTGAACTCCTGGCTTCAAGTGATTTGCCTGCCTTGGCTTCTCAAAGTGCTGGGATTGCAGGCATGAGCCACCATGCCCAGCTGTGTATGCTGACTTCATAAGAAGATAAGAGAGTACATAAAACACAAGGGAGACAAAGGTGAGAATAAGTCATCAATCCTATACTCCTCAGATACATCTTGTAAAACAAGAGTTCCCAAGCTTCTTGTATTGTTATCCCATCAAAAAAGTGCATTTCACATTATAGTCCACTATACACATGCACACACACACACACACACACAGTTAGTCGTGTGCCATATAAAGACGTTTCAGCCAACCATGGACTGAGCTTATGATGATGTAGCCTAGGAGCAATAGGCTGTACCACATAGCCTGGGTGTGTAGCGGACTAGACCAGTGAGGTTTGTCTAAGAAGCTCTATGATGTTCATACAGTGACAAAATCGCCTAACTACACTTTTATCAGAATATATCACCATTGTTAAGTGATGCATGACTAGGTATCATAGACATTTGACCCTTGAGCAACTCACAGTTTAGGGGTACTAACCTCCACGCAGTCACAACTTTTGAGTTCCCAATAACTTAACTACTAATGACCTGCTGTTGACCAAAACCTTACCAATAACATATAGTTGATTAACACGTTTCGTATGTTATATGTATTATATACAGTATTCTTACAATAAAGGAAGGTAGAGAAAAGAAAATATTATCAAAAATCATAAGGAAGAGAAAATATGTTTTGAGTACTGTACAGTATTTACTGATTCTATAAGTTTACAAGATGAACAGTCAGTCTAAAATGGCAGCAACTGCAACTGCAGACCTCAATCAATGATCCATATCAAGCAATTCATCTTGTTCTCATATATCACGTCATGACTTTTCTCTGCTTCTTGGGGACACTTCCAGCATCACTAGTGGCACTGCCTATGTATAAGTCCCATGTCACTTGGTATTGCACTAAACATGATGAAAAACACATAAGAACTACAAGAAATTACTTTTCACTGTGATACGCAATTTACTGGTGAGATGAACTGTTCAAGTAGAGGTGATTAGCGTCACTTGGCATTTTAAATGTATATTCCCAAAACCTGAGCTCACCAGAATGGCAACAGGAGGTGGCTACAAAATTATTACAGTGGTACAGTATTATTACAGTTAATTGTACACAGTTATAATTTAATATTGCATCTTTGCATTTGTTTACATTTGTCTCAACTGTGAGGGGCACCATAACATATTTATGTATATTTAAGGTGGCAAATGATAAAATAGACTAGTATCTACTATCTTAGGTCTACTATCTACTACTATCGACTACTATCTACTATTTTAGATGTACTATTTTACACTAGTATCTACTATTTTGTGAATTTGTCATATACTTAATTTTTTTTACTTTTTGATATTTCTAGGATACTCAGTTCATCTGCTAGTTTTCCAAATTGCAGCAAGTCTCAAGTTCTTTCAATATACTTATTGAAAACAATCCACATCTAAACAGACCTGCACAGCAAGAGTCAACTGTATTATACTAACCATCTACACACACACACACACACACACACACATCACTTCTACTGTCCAATGGACTCTCATTTTATTTTCCATTTTTCTTTTTTAGATTCTGGTCATGACTCACACATTTTTTTCAGAATCTGCTAATGTACAACAACCAACAATTTGAAAGACATTGGTCTGGATGAACTCTATCTCATACATGGTCCTCTTGACACACAGATTCATGAACTAAATCAGAGATTCCCATCACACTCTATTGCTAATAAAGAATGTTAAATCCATGTGTTCAAGTACTATATGACAAAATTCTAAAGAACAACGAAGTTGCCAAAATATCGCAAATATCAGCACTGGGGACCAGGATTTGGCTGCATGGCAACAAAGTAAACAGCTTGGCCAGCAAGGACTTAGGAGTCATAGTAGACCAAACAGTTAAGCCTCTGAAAATAGATAAAAGGATATGTTATCAAAAATGACCTAAGAAATATTCTCTGTGCCTCCTTTCCATGCAGTAAAAAGAAGAACCCAAAGGAGAATGTCTCAATTCCTCATGCCTGGACTCTAGGCCTAGATCTTCCAGGAGTGAACTAAGAGATATTGAATACATCCTTTTATTTCAATAGGCCTTAATCTAGTTTTAATATTTAGGAGTTTGCGTTAGAGTAGATTAATGATCCCCAGCCCTGACTATTAGCTAGGGAGCTACTACAAATTCTAGAACAGGGGTCTTCTTCCAGCAATTCTGGTTTAATTGGTCTATGAAAGTATCTGGGAATGGGGTAATTCTAATGGTGAGCTACTGATGGGCATTGTTGGCTCAAGTATTTCTAAGGTCCTTATAGCACATTCTGCAACTCTACAGCAGAAAAGAAGAAAGCTGTGTATCATAAGTAGACACAAATTTCCAAGAGGCAATATGGCAGGCTGTGCACAGTAAAGGCTCTGGGGTCAAGTCAACATCCTTCATTTTCTAGCCCCAGTTATCTCATAGGTAAAATAGAAAGAGAAGTAGTCCCTGTTTTAGGGAGTAGGCACAGGGATTAAAGACGAGCATAAGGATAGTGTCATTTGCATAGCGCTGTACACACACGTGCACGTATAAATATAAAGCTTTAGGTAAATGTGAGCAATCACTGTTATCAATGTATTGATTAAATAACTGAGGTCACTTAAAAATATAAGTGAAAGTGAGCTTTGTTTACTCTCCCACCCAAAGTTTAAAATAAATTTTTTGTTGGTCCCAAATAAAAGAAAAGTAAACGTTTGTAGTATGCTGCAGTAGGGGTGAAATGATATGATGTCTGAATTGCTTTGAAATCCTTCAGAAAGAAAGTAAAAAGAAAAGAAAAAATGGGTATAATGTAAATATGACAAACTCTTGGTAACTGTAAAATATAGTGAATATATAAACATTTGTTGCACTATTTTTTCTACTTTCTGGCATTTTAAAAAGATTTCATACTAAAATGTTTTTATTTTAATTCAAAAACAAAAGAAATAAAGTCTCGGCTGTGGCATGGTCAGATGTGTAGACAACATATCTCCCCCAACAAAAGAAGACGATAAGTTCCATGATAATTCAGAAACCTTTCAGAAGAGTTAAGAGAAGGAGGTGTGCACGGAAGTCACAACAAGGGAAAAAACGAAGTACATTCAGTTTTTGTCTCTTTGTTTTGCTCTTCAGTTGGTATTTTCTTGAGAAAGAATGTGAGCCAAAGTATCCAATTCTTAAACCTATTATATAAAATGATGTGAAAAATAGTGATGCAGAATTCTGTACTTGTGGAAATCAGTTTGTCTGGAAACATCTGAGGTCCTTATATGTAAAGCTACATTCAGAAAAAATCTCTGCATTAGATCTGAACTCTTATGAGAGGTTTTAGTTTCCCAGAAATGTGGTCTCCTAGAACCACAGAGAAACTTCAGACCTGTTGATTCAATGGTTTCTTTACTGTGTCCTGAAGAGTCCATAAAAGAGTCTTATTCATTCAACAAGGATGTAATGAGTACCTGCTATGTGGCAGACACTGTTCTAGTACTCAGTGATAAAAACAAATTATCCTTACCTTGCCCTAGAATGGAAAAGGTAGGTCACTTGGTGGTCCAATTGTTAAGTGCCTGCTGTAAGATTTGCTTCATGAGTTAGTGGTCTGTTGTAAGACTTCTTTAAAAGAAAAGATTTTGATAAAAATGAACCAACACTATTTGAAAATAGCTGGTCTATTCTAAACCTTCATTTTAGATTAAAATTTTATGCCCCAAAAAGGGAAACCAAATCCTGAGGTTGTGTGGAGCTGGTGGCAGGGCCAGGACTAGCACATCACATTCCAGGCTCCAAGTGAAAGCTTTTCCCTCTCTCCTACACTGTTTTTTGGCTCTTCTCCCCACTTCCCCACTTGATAGACTAGTCTAGTAGGAGCTCACAGATTTGGAATAAAAGGTTAGAGTCTAAATCCCAGATAAATCAATTACATTTTCCTGGAACTCAGTTTTCCTGGATCTTAAAGGATACATGTGGTTTGGGGAATCAAATCAGCCCAAGTATTTTGTACATAATCTGTAAATGGTCAAATACTATACAGATGTTAGTAATTATAGTCTGAGTCCCTACATCTTCTCATTGGTACTCCTCAAAGCAAAATAATTGAAAGATGGAGTAATAATAGTGAAATGAAAGGAAAATAAAATGTGTCCACTGGCCAAATTGTTATAGTTAAAACAAAAAAAAAGTCTAAAACAATCTTAGTTAGATGCTGGCCCGGGTGCTTCCTATGCAATGTCAGTTAGTGTAGGGAGACCCTACAGGCAATGGTGAGGCTTGAGCACTAGAAAGTCAGACTCTGAAGTAATCTCCCTGTCTCCAATTTGTCAACTGTAAAGTGGAGAAGATGACACTAGTGCCTATTTCATTTGGCTACTCTGGTAGCCAAATATTCATGAGGATTGAATGAACTAAAGTAAACTGCACATCCAATAAGTGAGCGATGTCTCTGAAAGGTTAAAAATATGTTCTTTACCTTTTCCTTCAGTTTTTACTGATTTCTGAAACTGGTTGCAAAAAAATATACTTACTGGAGAATTGTAATTTAAGGGACATGTGATAAGCCAATTTCTCTAAGTCAGCAGCTCCAAAATTTTAGTGTATGTCAGAATTTTATGCCCAACTAGGAAGGCAATCCCATTCACAATTGCCACAAAAATAAGAAAATACCAAGGAATTCAGCCAACTAGGGAGGTAAAAGATCTCTACAATGAGAATTACAAAACACTGCTCAAAGAAATCAGTTGATAAAAACAAATGGAAAAACATGCCATGCTCATGAATAAGAAAAGTCAATATCATTAAAAATGGACATACTGCCCAAAGCAATTTATAGATTCAATGCAATTAATATCAAACTTCCAATAACATGTGTCAGAGAACTAGAAAAAGCTATTTTGAAATACATATAGAACCAAAAAAGATCCCAAATAACCAAGGGAATTTAAGTAAAAAGAACAAAGCTGGAAGCATCACGCCACCCAATTTCAAATCATACTGCAGGGCCATAGTAATCAAAACAGCATGGTACTGGTATGAAAAAAGAGATTCATTTTTTTAAAAAGGCAGCAGTATCTGTGAACTCTCCTCCTATGGAGAGGGAGCTCAGAAATCTGATTTTTCACAAAAAATTTCAACACAATAACACAAATGATGATGATATGGTTTGGATGTGTCCCCACCCAAATCTCCTGTTGAATTGTAGTTCCCACAATTCCCACTTGCCAAGGGAGGGACCTGGTCGGAAGTAGTGAAATCATGAGGGCATGTCTTTCCTGTGCTGTTCCCATGATAGTGAATAAGTCTCACGAGATCTGATGGTTTTTTAAAGGGGATTTTCCCTGCACAAGTTCTCTTCTCTTGTCTGCCACCATGTGAAACGTGCCTTTCACCTTCCACCATGATTGTGAGGCCTCCCGAGCTACGTGGCACTATGAGTTCATTAAACCTCTTTCTTTTGTAAATTGCCCATGTCTCAGGTATGTCTTTATCAGCAGCATGAAAACAGGCTAACACAGATGGGTAAACACTTCTTGAGTGGTGTAAGCTCTCGTTACTCAAACTGTGGTGCTTGTTCTGACAGCAAAAGCAACTCCCTGGGGATTTGCTAGAATCATAGAATCTCTGCTGCACCCTGACCTGCTAAATCAGAGACAGCATTTTAACAATATCCCTGGGTGACTCGTGTGTGTGTGTGTGTGTGTGTGTGTGTGTGTGTGTCTAAGCTCTGTCTCTTGGGAGTTAGGTAACTGACTCTTTCCCTGGATCTCATAGCTTCTTTTTCTGTTGAAAAAAAAAAAAGTCATTGCTCTTCCTTATAAATGGGAGCTTTATAAAAGTTTAATAGAAAAAAAAATGAACATATTAAGATATTTCAATATTTCTGCTGAATTATTATCAGAAGGTGTCCCCATTATATTGGTCAGTGTCTTGCATTCAAAAGGCTGTATGATAAATGAATTTTAGAAAGACAAAATCTCTTTTAAAATATTTATCTTCTGATCATTTTTATTTTGTTTTTAAAAAGGCAATGAAAATCATTAGGAAGTTTTTCATTGGCTACTACCTCAAAGTTAAATTTGATATTCAATTACAGTAACTTTATTAGCCCAGGTTTGGATAGGTTAATCCCCCTCTCTATTTGTAGAGTTTTTTGCTTTTCTAGTGCTTCTTAAAGATTTTTTAAACATAGATATAATTAATATACTATAGGCCAGGTGCTATGGCTCACGCTTGTAATCCCAGCATTTTGGGAGGCCGAGGTGGGTGGATCACTTGAGGTCAGGAGTTTGAGACCAGCCTGGCCAACATGGTGAAACCTCATCTCTACTAAAAATACAAAAATTAGCTGAGCGTGGTGGTGCATGCCTATAATCTCAGCTACATGGGGGCCTGAGGTGGGACAATTGTTTGAACCCAGGAGGCAGAAGTTGCAGCAAGCTAAGATTGCACCACTGCACTCCAGCCTGGGTGACAGAGTGAGACTCTGTCTCAAATAATAATAACAATAAATATACTCTAAAGTTCAAAGCCAGATTATCTTCACATATCCAAGCACCCTTGTAAAAATAGAGTTACATTGCACCCCTTCCCAGTCAATAGCTCCTAATTCCACCCCAATTATTCCAACTTCTATCACTATAGATTAGTTTTGGCCATTCTTGAACCTCATATAAATAAAATCATAGAGTATATAATCCTGTGTCTGCTTTCTCTTACTTAATATAAGATCTTCAAAATACATCCATGTTATTGTATGTGCTAGTAGTTCATCCTTTTTATTGCTGTGTGGTATTCCATTGTATGAATACATTGCAATTTTTTATCCATGCTTCTGTTGTGGGTATATGAGTAATTTCTAGTTGGGAGTATTACAAATAAAACTGATGTGAAGATTCATGTCTAATTTATTTTGGTGGCTATCAACACTTATTTATATTGGGTATGTACTTAGGAATGAGTTGCCCTTTTAACAATTTTCTGTGTACATGAGTAAATCGTTTCTGGTTATCAGTGGGTTATAGATTATGGTTGAATGGAAAGAAAAAAGTGTAAAAGGGAAAAAAAGAAACAAGCATAAGAGAAAATGGAATACAGAGAAAACATATAACAGCACTTCAGGATCAGAGGTGGACCCTCCTATGAGGGAAAATTCTGGTTGAGCAACTCAGAACCCTGGAATTCTTTAGGCAAATCATTTATTCTTGTTAGTGGTTAGTTTATGTATCCAAAAGTTGTTGATAGACTAGCTGTCCCGAATGATCCTTTCCAGCTTTATCATCTAGAAATTTAAAAAGTGAATTATGCAGTCACTTGAAAAGGAAATGCATTGAAGAGTCCTTTCTGATTAATAGGTTGTGGAGGAGGAAATTTCTACCACTTTTCCCTCATGCCAGGCTCACCTCTCTCTACTTCTTCCTGAATCCCTCTCTCAGAAGCAGGCCTCGTTAAGCTCACTGACCAGAGGCCATGCATTCATTGGGCCACATTTCCTGGAGGGCAGGTCACTGTGTCTTGTTGGGCAGGAACTCAGGCTGCCCCATCGCTTTCTCACCCTGTCTCCTGGTGCAATAAACTCTCCTGGGCAGGCCCTGTGCTCTAGGGAAGGTTGGTCCTCCTGTTAGCTTCCCTCTTCCCACCCATGTGTTTACCAGGGTGAATATGTTCAGAAAACACAGCACCCATCAAAATGTTCCTTCCTTTGTATGCATGTTTTAGTCCCTGAGCCCCAATATTTAAATATGAAGAAGACGAGATACCGCACTTCATCTAGACTTTATCACACACTAACTCAAAGTTCTCAGAGATCTGTATATTAGTGGGTATTGAAATCTTGTTTGACCACTGATAAAGCATTTTCTTCCAGTTGAGGATTTGTTTTTATTCCCTTTGTGCATAGTACTCCCTTAGTCCAAAACCTCAGAAGGGAACAATGGTCGAATTATTCAGACTCCCTCAAAGCCTTCTGAGACATTATAGAAATCCTACACCCAGGGCAGCCAAAGGTTGTGTCAAGAAAAGTAAATTGTTAAAACAAGGAGCCAGGGTGCCATGCCACACAAACATCCAAACCACAAACCCACAGCCACAGATCATGAGGGTTACTTGTATTAGGAGGACAAAGAAAATTAGACATAAAGGAGAAGTAGGAGCTCTGGGAACACAAGCTACCTGCAAAAGGACTGGAGCATATTGTGGGAGTGCTCGTCTGAGCAACTGTCACGTGCCCAACCTGAGTTTGTCTCTTTATAGAACACTTCTACTGACCCCAACAGCTTTTGTTATCATAGGGGTTTATATGTCCATTCCAGATGTGAAATACAGATGTTTAGAAGGATTAAGTCACCTGTCCCAGGACACATAGCATGTGGCAAAGCCAACTTTAAACTTTGTCTGCCTGCAAAACCCATGATAGTTTTGCCATGACCAGCTATCTCCACCTATCACTCCAAACTAAAGAAGTTGTAGGCCAGATGGCCTTTGCAAATTAGTTGTCAGAATCAGGACTGGAGACTGAGACTTCTGACTCATGACTGGGTCAACTCCAGTCACACTGCCCCGTCTGTTAATGCCAAAACAAAGTGAAGCACTATTTGGCTTTCAAAACTTTGTCTGAAATGTCATGATGGGATTGTTTTGCCATCTCACTTTTAAAGACATGAGTCCTAGAGTCCTATTGACTTGATTTAAAGAATAGCTCTATTATTTGTAGCGTGCTAATGGCAAGCTACTTAGCTTTTCTGTGCTTTAGAGTTTGTTATCTATGAAATGGGCAAAACAATAGTGCCTTCCTATCAGATCTTAGGAAGACTAAATGAGATAATCCATGTAATTAGTTTACCATCATATTAGACATGATGACTACTACAGAAATAATAATAATGGCTACTATATATGGTGTGGTGATTTATCAATACACCATAGATGTAGGTTGTTTTCCTGGAGCTCCTGCTTCTTTTTCATGTCTAATTATTATTTCTGTGCTATTTCTCACTCATTAGCAATAAATGCGGTTCCACTGAAGACCAGAGGATTGAGGATAAGGAGAATGATTATTTTGTCTTCAGGATATTCATGGGTCTATGAAGACACACTTTCCTGGGGCCTTGGATCAGACCTATGTCTTAGATCAAAGCAAAGGACCAGCCTGTGTCTCATCTTCATGATTATCCAACAGATTAGTTCAGTATAATATGTCAGGCCCTAGGATGGGCTCCAAGACTCCAGGGATGGAAATAACAGAGTTCCTTCCTCACAGTTCAGCCAGGGAAAGAAACATCAACAAACGAGGACAGTATAGTGGAACAGGTTCTGCTACATTGAGAAAGAGAGAAGAGGTAGTCTCTTTGCTGATTTAGGGTCCTGGCATAGCCAGAGCAGCTCACCAGAAAGCCTCCTGGCTTGAGGACCTGATGAATCTTCTGGGGGAAACAGAAGAGAATGCCCTGGAGCTGAAAATCAGCCTGGAACACTGGGAATAGGACTGAGAAACAGGGAGAGGTTCGCTTGGTTCTGAGCAAGGCTCTCTTCTTCTCTGAGCCTCTGGATCACTCAGTTCCCTCAATGGGTAGATTTAACTATTAATGTTACTATAAACATTAAGCAGGAACCATTTTTGTCATGTAGCAAGTACATATTAAATCATAATTTGACGAGGATAATGATGATAACAGTATAGTTCAGGGTGCAAAAAAATAGTAATTCCATAAAATATTATCTGAATCAGATCTGGGTTAGTTTCAAGACTCTGATTTTGCTTAAAGCCCATTTTAAAAAATGAAAGGTGGATCAGACAAAAAGAGCAGAAGAGCATTCCAGACACAGGTTTACAGGACCCAGGGCACACCCTCCTCCTCGGTAATCCTGTGTTGAGAAAACTAAATAGAGAGTTCTAACCCCAGGAAAACGATCCCTTCCCACTCTAAAAAGAGCTGCAGGGCTGTAATAGGAGTCAGAGTCAGGGCCTTGGCTGGATCCAGGGCAGAATCAGCAGCTTTGGCTATGGCCACAAGGCAGACAGCAGAAATCAGTCCTGCAATTACCAGCAGAACATTTTACTAATCACCAGAGAGAATATGTGAATCATCAGGGACCCTGAAAGGGGAAGGAGAAAAGTAAAGGGATTGGAGTTATAGGAATTCTTCTGAGTGTGAGCACAGATTCAATGGCAACTTTCCCTTACTGTTCTAACATCATCCTTCCCCTGGTGTGGCTTAGGGAAGTAGCTGTGCGTGTGTATGTGTGTGAAGAACATATTAGATAAAGCATCAGGAGTTAACAATGGTAAAAAGATGTGCTCAGCGACGGGAGTCAGGGGTGGGATGGGAGTGAAATGAGGGAAGACTTTACAAGAGAGTCACTTTGGACCTACAAACACCAGCAGACCAGAGGCCACGTAGAGCTGATCCATGGATGTATCTCCAGCACCTAGTACAATGATTGGCACCAGAAGGCAGTCAGTGAATATTAACTGAAAAGCAGATCCCTGAAAAAGAGCAGAAGAGCATTCCAGACACAGGTGTACAAGACCCAGGACATCACCCTCCTCTTCTCCTGTGTCTAACTAACAGACAGGAGAATCAATTACCTAAAAGGGGATGAAATTATCTGCTTTTTGCTTTTGGAATGCTAAGAAAGGACCCAAACATTCACAAAGGCAAGGCTCTTGATTGAAAAACATGATGGAGTATTTCACCTCATATCTCACCTGTGACTTTTAACCCAGTCACAGGTGGGCTGCCTCCTCAGGGGAAGCACTAGCCTTGTTGTATGGACCACAAGTGATAAGGCAGAGAAGGGGAGGCTTCTGTCTCTCTCTCTCTCTTTTCTCGTCTTTTCTTCCTTCCTCTTTTCTTTTTTTTTCAGACAGAGTCTTGCTCTGTCACCAGGCTAGGGGAGGCTTCTCTTTTCAGGGCTACAGGTATAGATTACGTTGCAGTTATAAATACAGTATCTAGAAAGATGCTGTCTGAGAAGGTGATATTTGAATAAAGACTTGAGAGAGCTGCATAAGGGAGGAAGCAGGGAGGTCAGTAAAGAGGCTGTAGCAACAAGGCGAGTGAGAAAACATAGTGGCTTAAACCAGAATGGAAAAAGGAAAGAGGTCAGAAGTGACTGGACTCTGAATACATTCTGAAGAAAGAGTGAAAGGGATTTGAAAGATTCAGTGTGGCATAGCAGAGAAAGAGAGGATTCACAAGATTTTGGGAGGCTGAGTCAGAGGAATGATGGCATTTTCATAAACTAAGATGAGACAGAGTCCAGGGAGAGCCAGCTTGGTGGGGACAGGAGTGGTGAGAACACTAGGAGCTCCACGGTGAACAGGTTAACTTTTAAAAATCTATGAGACAGGCAAAGAGTAACAAAGATTAGGTAGTTGAATACGCAAGTCTGAAATTCAGGCAAAGGTCCTGTTGGGAGGTAGAAATTTGTAATCAGTAATCTAGAGATTTCTAAAGTCTTGGTACTGAATGATACCATGAAGAGAATAAGTGGACTAAGGAAAACAAAAAGTCCGGAAACTAAATGCTGGATAATATCCATGATCTGTGTGCTATATTCATATCGTCAAATGAAAAGTGCAAGTTTCAAAGTAATATGTGTAATATTCTGTTTGGTTAAAAAGTAATTAGACTAAACCCTTACATTATTTCATGTTGGCATATGTATATCAGAACAAGGGGGAAAATGGGAGCGTGCATATGAGGCTAATAACATTGGCTACCCCAGAGGTTTGGAAGTGGAGCAGTCACTATGGAGAGGATCATTAACTGTGCCTTTATATATCTTCACTTTTTTGTTTATTTTTGCTTGTCACAGCAGGAAATTATTGTAATTTGTAAAACCTCAAATGAAGAACAAAAATATCAGTTTGTTGCACCCCAAAATAGTAATTTCTGATTTCTCTCCAAGTAGGAGGATTAACAACACAAGTTCTCTGTAAAGTACTGTACAAACACTAAGGCCATATGGGAAGGGTAGAATGGCCTCTTGTGGCTCTGCAGATAAGCAGCATATCAGCCAGAGATCCTGAGGGGGAAACTGGCATTGAACATTCGCCTTGAGCAAGAGCACAGCTCCAGGGAAAGGTTCAGCTGTCTTTGGCTGTGGTTAACTGAGCTGGTGAAAAGCAACATCGTTCTGAGATGAAAATTGGGGAATACATACCCATAGGGGCAGGAAGTTTCAAATGGAAAACCTGTGAAGGAGGTAGCAGCAAAAAAAGGTCCCCACATGCTAGAATGTGACTGGAGAAATAATCTATATTTATATTGGTTTCAGGAACAATTACCTCATTGAAAACAGATACCAACTATACAGGATATTGGAAGAAACCATTGACTCTGGGCTCAATACTTACTTTTTTCCATTCTGGCTCTGCCAATTCATTGTCTCACCTATGACAAGTTACTATACTTCTTTATTTCTTAGTCTCCTCATATGAAACAGTGTGAAAATAATTATGGTGATAACAGGACTTGCTTTATAGGAGTGTTGTGATTAAATAAGACAATAGCTAACTCAATGCCTGGTGAATAGCAAGCACATAATAAATATCTGCTGTTATTACATTATTATAAATATCTTACTAAAATTAATTTGATTAATGCTGTGGGTTGAATTGTGTCTGAAGATATGTTAAAGTTAGAATCCTTAGGCTCTGTGAGTATGGCCTTATTTGAAAGTAGAATCTTTGCAGATATAATCAACTTAAGAGAAGGTAACACTAGATTAAGATGAGCCTTAAACCAGTGGCTGGTGTTCTTATAAGAAAAGGGAAATTTGAACACAGACACACAGGAAAAATGTCATGGGGAGACAAAGATAGATATTGGAATAATACAACTACATGCCAAAGGATTCTAGCAACCCCAGAAGCTAGGAGAGAGACAGGAAACATACTTTCCCTTGGAGTCCCCAGAAGGAACCAGCCCTGTCAGCACTTTGATTGCAGATTTATAGCCTCTAGAACTGTTAAACCATATATTTCTCTTGCTTAAGATATAAAATTTGTAATAATTTGTTATGGCAGCCATAGGACATTAATACAATTAAATATATGAGAATACTTGGTGAGCTTTTCGAGCAGTAACTCTAACACCACAGAAACCACTTTGGTCTGAGGATTTATCAGTCTCATGAATTTGGACAAGCCGATGGCTGAACACAAAGTGGAATATTCCTTCATCCTGTCTATTCAGTGTAACCTTAGACAGTTTAGTGTATTTCATAATAGGTTAAAGAAGACAGAGACTGCCACAGTCCTAACTGGGAAATAAATTCTTCAGATGCATAAGCCTTAAATAAACTTCAATGGGAACAAATGAATTGCACTGAATATCAACATAGAGCAGGGTTTTATTGGAGTTCACTATTCACTATTCTAGACAGTTTGCATTTCTTAACCTATTTAATTCATATCACAATACTTTTCAATAGGAAGAAATAGCAGTTGATACTATAGTTTTATTTACTTGTAGTAAAATGGTATTATGTCATGAACTTTGGAAAGTTGCCAACACACAAATGGATTAAAAAAATCAAAGAGCCATGTTCCCTTTCTATGATATAGAGTTGTTGTTGGGAAGTAGTTGCCAACAACAATGTTTTCCAATTCCCTTGCATCTAATCCAAGTGACGTCTTGTTTCTGGCCATTGAAATATGAATAAAACTGATATGTGTCAAAGCGGGACCAAGGAATTTACATATATGGTAAACTTTTACCATGTTCTCTCTTTCTCTTCTTCGTGAACTCTAGAAGCTGGGCGATGTGTATGGAACATCACAAGCTGGAAGGAGCCTGCATCTCTGAGCTACGTGCTAGAATCAGCCCCAGAAAGGCTGCCCCACAGAAAAGAACAATGCTAAGCCATCCTGGGATACTTTTTTATAGTTTTTGGCCTACTCTTGTTATCATTGTTTTTGCCATCATTATAATTATTGTCATGTAATTTTCATCTTTAAGAAAAAAGGAACGGACACTGGAAGCTCCGCTGTTATACTGAAGCCATCCCCTAAAAACACTTCACAGATTGGAAACTCATTACAATGTGTCTAATGTTTGAAGTTTGGGTCAAGAGAAACATCTTTTTTAATGCATTTGTTCATTTTCTTTCCAGGTCCCTTCCAAGTAAAGTGACTATTTTTCCCAAAGTGCCTGAAAATGATATTTTTGTTGAAGTTTACTGGGTTTCAGATTATGACTTCAAGCTATAGAGAGAGATAAGGATGGCAGCTAGACCTGGTTGATCAAGCTCACCCAGCCCTTCTGTCTGGGCAGCTAATGAGTCATAAGCCATTTGGGGGAAATGTCTACATTACTGAGTGGCTAAGCAAATGAAAAATCTGTCTTCCTCAAAACCACAATTTTCTCTAAAAGAGAGAAACAGAGAAATGATTAGTCACAGTGTTGGCTACCATTTTGAAGCTGGTCCTTAAAAGCCAATCATCCCACTCCTAATTTTAACTGATTGAAGTTGATAAGGAAATATTCCCTCAACATTTCACACTCCATTTTCTCCAAGGTAATATCTTGGCTCATATTCAAATAAGCTTTTTTTTCCATGAATCTATCAGCTTGTCATTTGTAGACTCAATATTTGCATCTAAGTCTAGATAGTTGGAGCAAAGCATTCAGCATAATTCATTGCATGATTCACCGTAACTACTCGGTAAAGATTGTTGCCTTTTCTCCTTATCAATTACCATCCACTGTCACAATTACTTCTGCCACTGGAACATGACAAAAGCTATGGGTAACTTGTAAATGAACAGGCATTGTTATGTTGCAATAAAACTTTATTTATGAAACAGGCATTCTGAACAGCATTTCAAAAATAGGGAAAAGCAAGTGCCACAAGCTGAAGGCATTAATGTGAGTGGCATTGGCAGGTTCAGAGAAAAGAAAGACCAGCTGACCAAAGATTAGTGAGCAAGAAGGAAAAGAAGTATGTACTAAGAGGTCCAAGAGATATCAGGAACCAGTTAAAGCAGGGATCTGTAGGCAATGATCTAGCTTTAAGTCTATGTGCTTTTGATGGTTTAGATACACAGTGAGGGAAAGTGATAAATCAAAGCAGATTACTAAATATTTTACTTGACAAACAAGATCATCCATGGTGGGAAACAGAATTTGGGAAATTGAACTCAAAAATTCTATTTTGGACACCACATGGTAGGTAAACCATTTTTCCTACAAAATGCTGCAATGACATTTACTGATTCATTTGTTTAGTCTTAAACTCTGGGTCTCATCATTCTTGACCTGTATCACAGCTTGGTGCCATAGAAGAGTGAACTTTTAGGGAAGACAGAATCGGGTTGAAATGCTGCCTCTCACAAAGTCTGGCTGTGTGAACCAGGAAAGTCATCCTCTCTGAGCCTCTGTTTCAACATCTGGGATACAAGTTTACTACTGTCCACCTCAGAGTTATTTTGGAGAAAAGATTTTAATTAAGAATATGGCGTAAAAAGCCAGGCATGGTGGCAGGTGCCTGTAGTCCCAGCTACTTGAAAGCCTGAGGCAGGAGAATCACTTTGGAGGTTGCAGTGAGACGAGATTATACCATTGCACTCCAGTCTGAGCAAAAAGAACAAAACTCTGTCTCAAAAAAAAAAAAAAAAAAAAAAAAGATTATGGCATAAAGTAAATGCTCCAAAAAATTTTTCCCTTTCATGTATTTATTCATTCAGCACGTTTGTATTTTATTTCATTTCATTTTGTGAAACAGGGCTCACTCTGTCACTAGGCTGGAGTGCAGTGGCATGGTCATGGCTCACTGCAACCTGGACCTTCTGGGCTCAAGTGATACTCCCACCTCTGCTTCCCAAGTAGCTAGGACCACAAGTGTGTACCACCATGCCTGGGACATATTTTTGAATTTTTTTTTTTTTTTTTTTTTTTTTTTTTTTTTTGTAGAAATGAGGTCTTGTTATGTTGCCCAGGCTGGTATCAAACTCCTGGGCTCAAGTGATCCTCCTGCCTCAGCCTCCCAAAGTTATGGGATTTCAGGGTGAGCCACTGCACCCAGCCTATCTATTGCATTTTGTGCTGAGTATATGCCAGGCACTATTCTGAGCACTGGTATAAGATGTGAGCAAGACTAACAAATCTTAGTCCTCATAAACCACAGATACATCTTTGGTAAATAGATCTGAATATGGGTGTGAACATGGATGGATTTAGATACAGACCATTGGTTCTCAACCAGGGATGGATTTCCTCCCAAGAGGACATTTGACAATGTATGGTATGATTTTTAGTTGTTATATTAGCAGGAAAATCCTATTGGCATCTAGTAGGTAAAGGCTGAGGATGCTGCTAAACTTGCTGCTATGTACTGAATGACCCCATCCACAACAAATGATTATTAAGTTCAAAATGTCAATAGTGTGTTGAGAGTCTAATATTGTGTGTGTGTGTGTGTGTGTGTGTGTTGTGTGTGTATCTGTATGAGACAGAGAGACAGAGAGAAAGAGAGTTAAAGAACTATGAAGAAAAGTACAAAAAACAAAGTAATAGAGTACTATGGAGACTACTCTATGTACAAATATCAGGTAAGTTTTCCTTGAAGAAGTGAGCCGTGAATAAAATGAAGGTTCTCTTTGTAATATCTGAGACAAGATTTTTCCAGAGAGAAGAACTAGGAATTGTACCTGTCTTTCATGACAAGTCTTAAAAAAAAAAAAAGAATAGTCTTGATTCCAGACACAAATGTGAATTAAGTTTATCATTAATTTTTGTTTTAATCTCCAAGGATTTATGTGGTTCTTTATTTTTCTTACCATGAGCTACAATGATAAAGACAAAGATATTACAGCTGAATAGACTTAGGGCCAAAAGAACAATCCTAGGTTCATATTTTTTTAAAATTTTAATTATTTTGAGACAGGATCTTGGTCTTTCACCCAGACTGGAGTACAATGGCACTATCATAGCTCACTGCAGCCTTGACATCCTGGGCTTAAGAGATCCTCCTGCCTCACCCTCCTTAATAGCTGGAACTATACATGGATGTCACCACACTCAGATAATTTTTATTTTTATTTTTAAAGTTTTATTTTTATTTTTAAAGTTTTATTTTTATTTTTAAAGTTTTATTTTTATTTTTATGTTTCCCAGGCTGGTCTTAAACCCTTGAGCTCAAGTGATCCTCCCATCTTAGTCTCTCAAAGTACTGAAATTACAGGCATGAGCCACCATACTCAGCCCATAATTCATTTTATAACCTTAAAAACTCTCACTTAATATCTTGCAACTCTGGTTCCTTTACCTGGGAAAAAAAAAAAAAGAATTGATAACAGCAAATACATAAAACATGGTTGCTCTGAAAACTAAATAAAATAGCCCATGAAAAGCACCTATGTCATTGTCTGACACACAGTAGGAATTCAATAAACAACCATGCTTCTACCCAATTGTCTTGAGAATGGAGACATTTTGTCTCTTTTAATTACCACTTGTAAGTATGTGAGCTGTAAACCTCAGAATCATTTTTGACTTTTCTCGTTTTTTGAAAAAAGTCCCCTCTAACACTCTCCCTCTGAATTAGTTCCAAAGTCATACAAATTTAGCCTTCTTGGTAAAAGTAGATGAGTTTGGAATTTGACAATTTAGGCCTACCAGGAGCTCACCCAGGGAGCTGTCCAGCAGGGAGTTAGAAATTCAGGACAAGAATATTGAAGACAAGCTAATTCCTGTGTCAGCATTATAGGAAGCATCCACTTCACAGCATTGGAAAGGAAAAAATCTTCAAGGAGAGTAAAGATGATTGAACCTTAGGGAAAGCTTTCACGTGAAGGAGAACGCCTATCAAGTTGGTGGGATAACCCAGACAACGAAGCTTCACAAAAGCCTAAAGAATGTAGGTAGTCAGCAGAATGACATGTATTGGAGGGGAATGAGGACAGAATAAAAACCACTAGATTTCCTTATTGCAAAGGCACTTCCAACTCTCCAGTTAGCCAGTTTAATAGAGCTGTGTGAACGGAATCCAGATACAAGGGAATCCATTGGAATATAATGTCATATAGGCAATATATATCTATATGATGTTTTCAAGATGCTCATAGCAAAAGTAAGTAGAGAGATGGGACACATCTTAAAAAGGAGGTGGAATGGTGACCTAGAGCAGAAGTGAAAGTATTGGCTTGGGCAAGCAGTGGAGGAGAAGCAATGGAAGAAAAGTGGAGATATGGAAGAACTATGAGAAGTCTCACCATAGCTCATCTTTTTTTCCAGTGAGGCAGCGGGTGAAGATGATTCAAGTAGCTGAAGAGTCTGGATGGCAATTTAAAAGATTTACAATGGTTGCTCTGAGACTATGTCAGAACCCTTCAGAGATCAATCAAGGGTTGTTAAGCTGTGGGCAGAGCCCAGCTGAGCTTACAGGGAATCAACTTGTCATGAATTTGACTACCACACTGTAGCTATCATCAGCAACAGTGGTTGGCACAGAGCATAGCAGAAGCCAGTACACCAGGGAGTGGATGACCTGGATTAGTATATTGAAAGAAACAATGTGAATTAAGAAGGTTAAAGTTGAAAGGAAAAATATCAAAATGGTAGCAGGCCACAGAGTTGCTCTGTACTTTACTGTTCAGGTTGGCTGGGAAGGCATGAGCAAAGAAAAGAATTAAAGGAGGAGGGTAATCTTTAGTCAGTCAGTTACTCACCAAACACATTTTACTTCTACCGTGTAAATGGGCTGTGAGGCAAGACATTTGGGGCCACAACTTTGAGCAGAACACAATATCTGTCTTTTACAGATCTCTCTGTAAATAGAAGAGTACTAATCGTGACCTGGGGTATCTTAGAGAGCATCTAATTCCAAGGGAAAGAAAGCCATTGAAAACTCAGTAGGGGATTTGTTATCAGGATGATGATATATCTCACAGAACCAAAGGGCTGAGAGTACAATTGGCCTTCAGTAAGAATTAGAAGCAGGAATAAGAAGTTCCAAGGAATCAGAGCATCTACCTTTGCAATTTCTATTCAATTGAGTCTTATTATCTCTTATATCTTTGAATCTTCTTTACCTGAAGATCTGAAGTCTGGCTTTCTCTACTCTCTTGTATCTTCTTAATGCTGCTTTAGCACCCAATGCTTTACCAAGTTGAGCACCCAACCAAGAGTATATGTATGTATATGTACTAATACATATGTTTATGTATATGTACAATACATATGTTTATGTATCAGTATATGGGTCACTATATACTAATATCAGATCTAGGGATTATTATATGGGTCACCATATACTAATATCAGATTCTAGGGAGCCAACATGATTGCTCAACCTTACCAAGAAAGTGTCTCCCTCTGAGTCAGATGTTCACCCTTCACTAGGCTATGCAAAGGTGGCAGGATTACCTTGTTCAAAACATGTGAGAATGTAGATGGGGTAGAGGCTCAAGAGCAAAAGAAACATTCAAGAGGTCAGACACTCAGAGGGGAAATGTTGGAACTTTTACTTTTTCTTAATATGGAACATCAAAAGCATCAAAAAAAGTATTACATCTCCCAGGTATTAGAGCTGTATTACATGCCAAGCAGTAGTGTGCTTTAATGAGGTAAGGGCTCAGTCTGAGGTTCCTGGAAGTAGAGACTATGGCAAAGGCTTGCATGGAGAGTTCATTTAGGAATGTGATACTAGGGAGGAGGAGTGAGGTTGGGACATGAAATAAGGAAGGAAGAGCCAACTGGCCATCAATACTGAGAGACATTTTAATGATCTTCATGACATAGTTCTCAAAACTGTCTGCTTGGAGAATAAATGGGCAGAGCACTTATTCACCTGTCCCTGCCCTCATTAGTCAAAAATTGCCCCATGCTGTTACTCTCCTGAAACTTCCAGGTAACACATGCACAGTGCATCCCAATCTTCAGTGTCAGAGAAAATACAGGGCAGGAAGAGGGAAGTATTCAGTGCAGGGCTGGATGAGATGTTCTCAGGTTGCCCCTGATGAAATGGGTCCAACCTGCATAAAACAAGTCTGTCTAGAAGTGGCTGCATAAAAGGTGGGGCCAAGAGAATAAGTAGTTGTGTGCAAGTGGATTCCTGGATAAGTAATGTCAAAATGTAAACAAAATATAAGATCAGGCTTGCAGGAGTTGCCCTTGTCATATGTGCTGGATCTTTCAACAGTTTCCTCATTTTCACCAAATGCTGACCATTTATGAAGCAGGGTGCTAGAAAGTAGGTGTAGCGGAGAGAGGGAGAGAAAGGGGGGAGAGAGAGAGGGAGAGAAAGAGATAGGGAGAGGGAGAGGGAGACAGAGAGACAGAGAGAGAGAGAGACAGAGACAGAGAGAGAGAAGGGGAAGAAAACAAATATTTACTGATTATCTATTTGCTATTGCACAAATTTTAGTCAGAATCACATTCATTTCTCCCAACATTGAACAGTTCTGAGGTTTAAATATTCAGGTCTCCAATTAAAGATGAACAGAATGACACTCAGGTTAGTTAAGTAATGTGTACAAGGTCACACAACTAGAATTAAAATCTAGGTGAACTCCTCCATAATTTTTCTTCCAAGGTTAGTTAGACACAGTCTCTGCCTTCAGGAAGTTTGCATTCCCATAGAAGAGAAAACAATATGCAGACGTTAGCAGTTACAACGTCCTGCAGGATCATTGACCATTAACCAGGAGAAAGCCAGTAGCTAGACTTAGAATTTTCAAAGATTGGATAGATATGCTTCAAAATAAAGATTATACCTTAATACTAGATGACTTTAGGAAATCTAGGGTACAAATCATACCAGACATGTATAATTTTTTTCCTTTTTTACTACTATGCAACATATATATTAATATTTTGAACAGGTTCAGCTAGCGAGAATTTTAGAAGGAGAGTGAGAAGTAGAGCACATGTTTTACTGATGAGCCCAGCTAAATTGCTGCCAGGCCAGAGACCTTGGCAGAGCATCCAGATTAGGACCCTGGAGGCAACAAAATGTCATGGCACATATAAAAATTTTATTTTTGTGTGTCTGAATAATATTCCATTGTATGTATATATCACATTTTGTTTATTCATTCCTCTGTTGATGAAAGCTTGGGTTGTCTTTACCTTTCAGATACTGTGAATAATGGAACTATGAACACTGGTATGCAAGTATGTGTTCAGGTTGCTGCTTTTAATTATTTTGGATATATGAGTGACATTCCTGCATCATATGGTAATTCTATGTTTAACCCTATGAGAACCCACAAAGCTGTTTTCTACAGTAGCCTGACCATTTTATACTCCCACCAGAAATACAAAAGATTTTCAACTTCTCTGCATCCTCATTAACACTTCTTATTGCCTTTTTTCTTTTTAAAATTATAGCTATCCTAGTTGGTGTAAAATGGTTTTGGTTTATGTTTCTCTACTAATTAATGATGTTAAACATCTTTTCATATGCTTATTGTTCCTTTGTACATCTTCTTCGGGGAAATGACTATTCTAGTCTTTTGCCTATTTTTGAAATGAATTGTTTCATTTTTGTTCTTGAAGGGTGCCAAGACCATTCTATGGGGAAAAAGACAGTCTTCTCAACAAACAGTGCTGGAAAACTGGATATCTACATGCAAAAGGATGAAAGCAAATTATGTAACCACATTCACTAATTAACTCAAAATGGATAAAATGTCTAAACTAAGGGCTAAAGCTATAAAACTCTTTTTTTTTTTTTTTTTTTTTTCTTGAGACGGAGTCTTGTTCTGTCACTAGCCAGGTTGTAGTGCAGCTATAAAACTCTTAGAAAATATTGGAGGAAATCTATTGATATGCTTTGGATATCTTTCCCCTCAAAATCTCATGTTAAAATGACTCCCAGTGTCAGAGGTGGGGCCTGGTGGGAGGCAATTGAACCATGGGAATCAATCCAATCATGGGAGTCAATTCCTCATGCATGGTTTAGAACCATCCCCTTGATAGTGATAAGTGAGTTCTTGCTCAGTCAGTCACGTGGGATCTGGTTGTTTAAAAGTCTGGGAACTCTCCCTCCTTACTCCCTTTCTCACCATGTGACACCACCTGTTCTCCCTTCGCCTTCTGCCATGATTGTAAGCTTCCCCAGGCCCTCACCAGAGGCACATGCTGGAGCCCTGATTGTAGAGCCTGCAGAACTGTGAGACAAGTAAACTTCTCTATTTTTAATAACTTATCTAACCTCAGGTATTTATAGTGATGCAAGAACAAACCAACACATCTATGTAACATTAGATTTCACAATGACTTACAATGATTTCATAGGTATGATACCAAAAGCACAGACAACAAAAGAAAAAGAAAATCAAAGGGAACAAAATTTCATAAAAGTTAAGAATTATTGTACAACAAAGGATACTGTCAAGAAAGTGAAAAGACATGCTATCAAATTGGGAAAATGCATTTGTGAATTGTGTATCTGGGTTTAATAGCCAGAATATATTAAGAGGCTTTAGAGTCCTCCAAATCTTAAAGAAAGAATAGCAAATGCTGCTGATAAATCAAGTAAGATCAGCACTAAGAACTGACCACTGGATTTTGCAATTTGGAGGCCAGTGGAGACTTTGAAGTGAGTAGTTTCCATAGAGGTATACGGAAGAAAGCCTAGTTAGAATGGTTTTAAAGGAAAAGAGGAGGAGAGAAATTGGAAACAGAATAGACAGGTCTTTCAAGATTTGCAGCAAAAGGGAGCATACAAATGGATAGAGACTCACGGGAAGAGTGGGTTCTAGAGCTTATTTCTAAGACAGAAATAGCACATGATTGAATGCTGATTACAATGACCTAATAGAGAGAAATGTCTATTGAAGATGTAAGAGAGAGGGAAGAATTGGTAAAGCAAAGTCTCCAGTGGAAGATAACTATATAGGGGAATGACACAAAGATTTTGTTTATTTTATGAAATGTGGAGAGGCAAACTAGTTTATTTGGTGTCTGCCATATGCTAGGCACCATGCTTTGAATTCCCTATTCTATATAACTTCTCCAAAACTATATTTTCCCAACAGCTCTTTTAGGCTGCTCCCGAGGCTCAAAAAGATGAAATATCTTGAGCTAGTGAACAGCAGAGCCAGAGCTTAAATCTTCACCTACCTCAGTCCAAAGACCATCCTCCTACCTCAACAAATGCTACCTTCTCTAAAGGAGGAACAAACAAACAACAATAAGCTTCTAGCAAGTGTGAAAGATGGGACAAATTAGGAGGCAGGAAGTCAATTAGGAAGCTCCTTTAATCATCAGCATGAGCAGTGGTGACTGCAAGAGCCTTAGCTGAGACCCGACGGTGGTACTGAGTGGGAAACCCAGCAGGGAGACCTTTATGAGGTGGGCTCCTTTGACATGGGGAGATGTAAGGGGTGAAAGTGAAGTCAGGAGAGGTATGGAGGAGGGGAAGAATCTAAGACACCTCCCAGCTTTCTCATGAGAGTAGACAACAGAGGAGAACAGGTAATTCTGTGGTTTATAAATGAGGATAGGAAATAAAGAATTCTCAAGGTCGGGCGCAGTGGCTCATGCCTGTAATCCCAGTACTTTGGGAGGCCAAGGCAGGTGGATCACCTGAGGTAAGGAGTTCAAGACCAGCCTGATCGATATGGCGAAATCCCATCTCTACTAAAAATACAAAAATTAGCCAGGCATGGTGGTCTGTGCCTGTAATCCCAGCTACTCAGGCAGCTGAGACAGGAGAATTGCTTGAACCCAGGAGGTGGAGGTTGCAGTGAACCGAGATCATGCCATGCCATTGCCCTCCAGCCTGGGTAACAGAGCGAGACCCCGTCTCAGACAAAGAAAAAAAAAAAAAAAAAGAATTCTCAAAGGAAAAGAACATATTAATGTGTGTGGATTCATGGTTTTCCTTCCATCCTTCTTGTGTGTTCCACAATTCTGCATTAAAAAACCTTAGACAGGCCGGGCGCGGTGGCTCAAGCCTGTAATCCCAGCACTTTGGGAGGCCGAGACGGGCGGATCACGAGGTCAGGAGATCGAGACCATCCTGGCTAATACGGTGAAACCCTGTCTCTACTTAAAAATACAAAAAACTAGCCGGGCGACGAGGCGGGCGCCTGTAGTCCCAGCTACTTGGGAGGCTGAGGCAGGAGAATGGCGTAAACCCGGGAGGCGGAGCTTGCAGTGAGCTGAGATCCGGCCACTGCACTCCAGCCTGGGTGGCAGAGCAAGACTCCGTCTCAAAAAAAAAAAAAAAAAAAAAAAAAAAAAAAAAAAACCTTAGACAAATTAAATGTAACTCTTTAATTTAGGAAAGAGCAATTTGAGCATCAGCAGCCCCCAAACCAGAATAGGTTCAGAGAGACTCCAGGATAGGCGCTTGGTGGAAGAAAATTTATGGACAGAGAAAGTGATGTACAGAGAATGGAAGTGAAGTAAAAGAATAGCTGGATTGGTTCCAGCACGGCATTTGCTTATTTGAACATGATTTGAACAGCTGGCCTTCTTTAATTGGCCAAAACGTGGTGATCGGCACCACAGTAGGTTACAGTCTGTACATCCAGTTAGGTTTCAGTTCACTGTGTATGAAGAAACATTTAGACTGAACTGAAAATATGGACAGGGGATGCTTTAGGCTAAACTTAACAACTCTCTTCTCTGTCTTCCATCTCCCACTTTCACACCCTACTCACTGAGGAGGCATAAAGATCCTCTCAGGAAAAAAAGTGGTAACAGGAGAAGGACTATGTTACCATAAGGTTTAAGGTGCTGAGAAGAGGGGCAACTCTGAGAACAGGGCAGCAGAACAGGAAGAATGAGAGAGGTGAATATGCACAGCCACTAGGAATCTAGCAGAGAAGAGAAATAGCAAAGATTTATAAAATGTTAGTCATCTTTAATATGTACTGACCATTTATCATATGCAAAATACTATTCTGTGTGCATGTGTGTATATGTGCGTGTGCATGTGCATATGCGTGTGAGTGTGTGTGTTGGGTGAGACTATCTTTAATCCTCACAAATACCCAGTGTAGTACTTGCTTTCACTAGGCCCATTCTATCCTTGAAGGTACTATGGGAGACTGAAAAACTAGCCTCCCAAAAGACAATCATATTTTAATTTCTAAAACTTGTGAATGTTACTTTATGTGACAAAAAAAATATTTTTACAGACGTGATTAAGTTAAGGACCTTCAGGAGAATTATCCTGGATTATCCAGGTGAGTACTAAATGCAATAAATCATGTTTCCTTACAAGAGAGAGGCGGAGAGACATTTTCCTATACATCAAGGAGAAGGTGATGTGAAGACAGAGCAGAGAGAGAATTGAAGATGCTGGCCTTGAAAATGGGAATGATGTGACCAAAAGCCAAGGAATGCTGGCAGCCTTCAGAATCTGGAAAAAGCACAGATTTTACTGTGGAGCATCTGGAGGAACATGGCCCTGCCGACATCTTTATTTTGCCCCAATGACATTAATTTCAGATTTCTGGCCTCCCGAACTGTGGGAGAATACATTTCAGTTGTTTTAAGCCACCAAGTTTGTCATAATTTTTTGCAGCAGCCACAGGAGACTAATATAGATGGCAAGCGAGTTTAAGTAATTGGCCCAGTAAATTGCCAAGTTCTCTTCAAACCCAGGCAATCTGACCTGGGCAGCCGTAAACAACTCTGCTGTCATCCTTCCTGGCTGCTGGCCTCCTTTAAATGTTTGCAAGAGACAAGTATAAGGACTGGAATTCCTGTTGGTCTTAATTCTTTAACAATAACACCACTCTGCTGCTCATCTTGGGGGCCCCTGCTTGATAGCCATCACACACAGCAGACACATGGCCAAGTCCAGGCCAGTGTGGGAAGTTAATGGGGCAGCCAGAACAAGGGCCTACACCTCCAGAGCCCAAGAGAGTTTGTTTATTTTTGAGCCAAATCTTCAAGAACCGTCTTGGAGCAGCATTTTTTTTTTTTTTGAGACGGAGTCTCACACTGCCGCCCAGGCTGGAGTGCAGTGGCGCGATCTCGGATCACTGCAAGCTCTGCCCCCCAGGTTCGCCATTCTCCTGCCTCAGCCTCCTGAGTAGCTGGGACTACAGGCACCCGCCACCACGTCCGGCTAATTTTTTTTTAATTTTTAGTAGAGACGGGGTTTCACCTTGTTAGCCAGGATGGTCTCCATCTCCTGACCTCATGATCCACCCGCCTCAGCCTCCCAAAGTGCTGGGATTACAGGCTTGAGCCACCGCGCCCAGCGGGAACAGAGTCTCTGGGAAACTGGGGAAATAATGCCTGTGAAGTCCAGAACCTTCCTATTTGTACAGCCGCAGACCTCCAGTCAGTCCCCCAGAAGGAGCAAGCCAACCCCCAGGGCTGCTATGGGTCTCATCTAAGGGCAGACGGTCCCATAAGGTTTTTTTTTTTTGTTGTTGTTGTTTGTTTTTGTTTTGTTTTGTTTTGTTTTGTGAGACACAGTTTCGCTCTTGTTGACAGGCTGGAGTGCAGTGGCCTAATCTCAGCTCACTGCAACCTCTGCCTCCCAGGTTCAAGCAATTCTCCTGCCTCAGTAGGGAGTATAGGCACTTGCCACCACACCAAGCTAATTTTTTGTATTTTTAGTAGAGACAGGTTTTCACCATGTTGGCCAGGCTGGTCTCGAACCTGACCTCAGGTGATCCACCCACCTCAGTCTCCCAGAGTGTTGGGATTACAGGTGTGAACCACCGTCCCTGGCTGGTCCCACAAGATTTTAATGCTGTATTTTTATTGTGCCTTTTCTATGGTTAGACATGTTTAGGTACACCATTACTAACCATTGTTACAATTGTCTATAGCATTCAGTACGGTAGCATGCTGCAGAAGTTTGTAACCTAGGAACCATAGGCTATACTACAGGTGTGTAGTAGGCTACATCACATAGCCATCTAGGTTTCTGTAAGTAACCTATTGTGATGTTTCCACAATGATGAAATAAACTAACGATGCATTTCTCAGAATATATTCCCATTGTTAAGCTATGCATGACTATAAATAAAGTTTCCTTGGCTCCACCCCTTCCCTGAACTGGAGACCTTCTTTAGTCAGGCTTTAGAATACAATTAAAACCCTTTTTAAAAGGTTTCACATTTCCATGAAACATCTCTTCTGTCACTGGAGATATGCCAAGTGTCTTGGTGCTGAGATGTCTCCTCTGCGTTCCTAATCTCTTGATGGGCACTGGCGGGTGAAGCCGCCCCTACAGTATTATAGTCCTGTCCACCCTATTTCGTAGCACACCCTCCTCCACTAATGCACATGTTGCTCCCATCACCAGGATCTCCTCAGCACCTCCTCTGTACAAACTGTTCCTCCTTCTCACAACAGTCTCTCCGTGTCCTCTGGGACACATGTACACACACCCATCTTCTCTGACAGATTTGGTTACACTCACAGGGGCCACTCTGTTGCCACTTCCTCTGAGAAGCCTTCCTTGATCAAATTCCCACTAGGTCTGAGTCTGTTCCCTTCCCAATTCTCTCACAGATCCTGTGCACATCCTGGTAATAACGTGTAGTGCCTGACAGTGTGATAGTCTATGGATTGTCTACGAGTTCCACGGCAAGAATGTTGATTCACTTACTCGTCTTTTTTTTTTTTTAATCCAGAATCCTGGCACGTGCTAGGGGTTCACTAAGGATTTGTAAATCACTGGATGAAAGCACAAACAAGTGAATGGGTGGCTTCGGGTCTGCTTGTCTCTGAAGCCCTTTGTCCCTTGGCAGACAGCATAATGTGGCGATAATGTATCTTACTCATCACTCTGTCCTTTATAGGGCCTTGCCCAGAGCAAGTGTTCAATATTATATTATTGATTGATTCACATCAAAAATTAATCTTGATTGAAGAAATTTCAGATGTTACTGATAGTATTAACCTGAGGGTTCTGAATTCTAATAACCTAGACACAAAATTTATTTTCAAAACTTTATTCCTCACAATTTCCTCCAGTAAATCCTTTCACATGCTGGACTACTCACTGCTTTCCAACAGGGCATACACTTAAATACCCCTGTGTTTTTATCTATGCTTTTGTCTCTACCTAGAATTCACCCTAATGTCCAGCTAGAAAACTCTTCTTATGTCCCAAGGCACAGCCAGCCCGGAAAGAACTGCTCCTTTCCCAAGTCAGACTTCTACACTTTGCACCCATTTCTATTACAGTACTTTCTACACTTAAATCAGTGTAGTTGTTTAAGTGTGGGTCCCACTGTGCTGTGAGCTTTTTGAAAATACAACAGTATCTTATTGAACTTTGTACTGCTGTATCTAGAGCCTATTGAGGTGCTCAACAAGTGCTTGATGACTGAATGAATGAATATGTGATACCAGCTTGACCAAAACAGAGCTCAGAAGGTCACCCATAATGACTGCAACTTCAAGATTTTACTGTCAGAGCCATTTCTCAGAAAAAAAAAAAAAAAACATAAACTGAAACACACAAAAGGCAAGTAGTCAAGCTCAAAAATATACAGTAAATTAGTGGGGTAGCTAGAACAAGAACCCAAGCTTTGAGAGTCTCGCCTGATGCCTTTGGCACTGGTCAGCCCTGAGAGGCTATAGCTTGGTCTTCTGCTCACTTTCCTTTATTATTGGCCACAAGAGCAGCATTTTGGGTCCACCCAGGGACTGAGTTAAGGTCCTGGTTGCCTGGAAGTCCTTGCACTCCTTTGACTGAGAAAAGCAAGGAACCCATTGTTCCAGCCAGATGTTGTCCTCCCTAGGGAAGCGGCAGACAAACTTGATTAGCTCCCTCTTAATTGCCTATGAAATGCAAATGTGTCCCACTCACACGCCAGTGACATCCTTTGTCTGCTTCTGTGCAAGGGCCGATAATGCCAATTAAATGCCAAGGCTCACTTAACAGGTGTGCTGATTGCCACTGTGGGATGATTTACTGGAGGAACACTCCGGATACAAAACAGACAATAAAGAACATTCTGTCTCCTCCTGCCCTCCATCTTGGTTATTAGCTTTGAAATTTGGTCTTTGCTTTCAAGAATTAACTTTTTCCACCTGAAAACAATATCAAAATCATGTTTCACATGTGCCAGAAACGCAGCAACATTTCTGATCTGTAATCTCCCCATCACGACTGCACCTCTTCAGTGCAGGCTTTCCCAGTCTTTGCCCACCTCTACCCCCAAATCTAACCACCCTACTCACAGCTTCCTGAGTGATCTTCCTGAGAAGGCATGGCTCTCAGTCTATCATTTTCCTACTCAAAAGGCTTCAGTGACTTCCCTCTACCAGAGGAAAGAGCCTGTTTAATTATAAGGTCTGCTGTCTGTGGCCCTTGATTTAACCTAAATAGCTGATTAAACCACTTACCCAGGAACCCATCTCTTCAATCAAGTGCATATCCTTCAGCCAGGCTCTCAAAATCCTCTGTATGTTGGGCTCATCCTATTTGTACATGATAATCTTCCACTGATCATCAGCGGAACCTTATACTCTACTTTTCACATCTGTTAGAAGCAAACTTCTAAGTTGTTGCCTGTGCTGCATTCTTGTCCAGTGGCATAACCCTTCCTCCAGAGCCATCTTACCAAAAAAAAACAAAAAACAAAAAACTCTTTTCCAATCCCCTTGATCAGCTTGATCAGAACTTCTTTCTCTTTCCCCTATAATCCCAAAGTTATTGGTGTAGAATTATCAGTCTTTGAGTATTTACTATACATTACAGATGCAAACCTGTTGCTTTCTTTGCACAACTTCATTTCATCTTTATAAAGTGATTTATTGTTAATTTCATTTTATGGATGGGAAAACTGAGTCTCTGAGTGATGAAATAACTTGCCCAGATCCGCAGAGTTAATAAGAGGCATAACCTAGCATGAAACCCAGATATGAAATAATTTGAAGGCACCAGCCCTTACTTTTATTCTGCATGTATGTGTTGGGACTCTGGGTAAAGTATTTATTACTGAGTATCATGTACCTGACAATTATTCATGTCTGTGACTACCTCTATCATCAAGTTAATGAATCCTAAGAGAAGAGAAAACATGTGATTTTCACTTGTGTACCACTCCTACTCAAATGGAGAAGCTCAAAAGTAGATGTTGTTAAAATGTTTTAAAGCAATCCAATCTGTCTTTGGAGAAAGATGCCTTTTTCTGCATCTACATTTTACCTTAAGGATGTCTATAGATGTGTTGCATGAAAATGTGGATTTAAATTCTCTCAGCATAGGGGCTGGGATTATTTTTCATATTTATATCAAAGGTCTATATGGCTGAGAATCACAGGGCAGTGGGGATGAAGTCATTTAATGTATACGGGCTGAAAACCAAATGCCATCACCCCAGACCCCTTAGAGCACAGGATTCCCATTGCTTTGGGTTTCTACTCTCCACTACTGCAAGGTCCTACCTGGAGAAAACTACTATCCATTCCTGCTCTTTCCAAACTTCAACTCCCTTCCCCCAGTTCCATAGAGCCATGATGACAGGCCCTGCTGCTTTCAGACAAAGCTGCAGAGAAGCCTGCCCATAGATAATTTTCATTTCAAAGCTCAAACATGAAAAGCACTCCCTTGCTGGGTAAATGAACCCACTGTTTTCTTGCTAAATCAAGCGCTGTTGAAGGAAAGCTGGAGAATGAAAATGGCAAAAGAATTGAGGAGATGGGGAGTGGAAAACAAAACTTTGATCGCTTCTTTTTCTTTTTCTTTTTCAATTTCTCAGCTAAACTTAACTTGGCTGAATAAATAAACTGTGTTTTCCTAAAATGCATTCAGAAAGGTGAGTATCAGAAAGGGCTTGTTCAAAGATAAGGTCTGATGTTGGTGGCCCTTGATCTAACCTAAGTGGCTAAAGTGCTTACCCCTGTACCCACACCTCTGTGGTAGTTTGGACTTCAGTTGCAGGGGAGGGTCATAAACATCTATCTTCCTTTTGTACAGAGGTGGAAGTTCAATTTCCTGGAACCTGATATTCATGCAGTAGCAGTTTCTTTGCTACCTCTGGAAAATTACCAAAAAAAAGGAGCTGCAAGTTTTTCATAGTGGGCAGGGGTTAGATTTTACCTTCTTTAGAATCCCTCAGGTTGTCTTTGAGTCTGAGCCACCTCCCTCTATAACAAGGGGAAATAAGGCTAATGATTGAATGATTTGTACAACTCAGCTACCCAGTTTCCTGGCAAAAGAAGATAATGGTGGTTAGCAGGGGCTGGGGGGCAGGGGCACTGGGGAGATATTGGTTAAAAGATACAAAATATCACTTAGTAATGAGGAATACTTTCAGGAGATCTATTATACAACAGGGTAATTATACTTAATAATAATGTATGGTATACTTGGAAATTGCTAAGAGAGTTGATTCTAAATGTTCTCACCACATAAAAAATAAGTATGTAAGGTAATAAAAATGTTAATTAGCTTGATTTAATCATTCCACAATGCATACATATATCAAAACACCATGCTCTATACCATAAATATATGCAATTCGCCATAGATACATGCAATTCTAAATGTATCAATTAAAAAATAAATAAAAATAGAAAAGAGCAGTCTTTTTCTCTCTCGGAAGAAATTCATTTTCAGAGAGTTGTAAGAGGACTCCACATAGAGCCAGGAGAGAGGAAGGGAATAGGAGCAGACACACAGCACAGTTGATTATCACAATGCCTGGAAACGAGAAAGAGAGAATATTCACTTTCACAGATGATCCCTGAGAACCTGCCCAGGTTTATTCCACGTGATTTTTAGGACACACATTTATTATTCCTCATGTTATAAAAAACAGCAACAACCAAAAAACCTTTCCACCATCACTTGGCTCCTTTTCCTAATGTAACTAATGAAACACTGCCAATCAGTTCTTGTACAGCCACCTTTGGGTTGTCTATCCTTCTTTCTTACTGACTGAACCCACTTGTCCAAGGGTTGTGAGGGAGATAAAAGAACACACAAACATGCACAGACATACACACACACACATACACACACACAAGTTGGGTAGGGTTGAACCGTGGCTGAGGCTGAAGTGTAGCTAAAACTAACAACACCCAATGCTATAAACTGGGATATTGCACTGGACCACAGGGAACACTCATCTTCACTAAGTGAGACATAATGCTCCATTAGTTTGCCAGCTCTGTTTTACTTCTCTAAGTGCCTAAACTCCAGTTTCAAATGTTAAAACACTATGGATTACTGCAAAAAAAGAGCAGAGAGAACAAAGGTTCTTTGCGTCCTGAGTTTTACTTTGACCCTTTATGCTTTAGCAGTACAGAAGAGAAAGCCTGACCCATGTATCCTTCCTAAAACACTCTGTGATTTCATCTTCCAGTGAACAAGGCCAATCAGTGATTTGAATACAACTAGTAACAATAGTGTTCCTCACTTTAGGGATGTGATACAAGAGAGATTGAAAGTACTATATAGAAGAGAGATAATATTCTGGATATAACTGTGACACAGTATTATGTAGTGTATATGTCCATTCTCAGGCTGCCAATAGACATACTCAAGACTGGGTAATATATAGGAAAAAGGTTTAATTGACTCACAGCTCAGCATTGCTGGAGAGGCCACAGGAAACTTACAATTATAGCAAAAGGGGGAGAAAACATGTCCTTCTTCAAATGGTGGCAGGAGGGAGAAGTGCTGAGCAAAGGGGGAAATGCTCCTTATAAAACCATCAGATCTTGTGAGAACTCACTCCCTATCACACCAACAGCATGGGGGTAACCACCCTCATGATTCAATTAACCCCCCCAACAGATCCCTCCCACCAGATGTAGAGATTATGAGAACTATAATTAAAGATGAGATTTGGGTGGGGACACAGCCAAACCATATCATGTAGAGAGAAATAGAAAAATCAAAGGGACAAGAACAGTAGAAGAAACGTATCTGAATGTTCAGGACACAATTTGAAATTGGGCAGGACACATACTGTTTCAAATATCACAGCCTCAGAGAGAGTTTGCAATAGTGGAAAGGCATAGCCTTTCGAGTAAAAAATGACTTCTGGTTCTGAATGCATGATAAATGTACTCCATTTTGCTCTTTCTGATAATCACAATTTAAAAGTCCCTGGACAAAATGCATAAGTCATCTAGTAGAAAATTCTGGGAGATGGAGAAAAGAAGGACACCATGCTAGGGACCCTGGGACTTCAGTGAGGACGAAATACCACTTCTAGGTACAACCTAAGACAGAGTTCTAACTTCCACCCTACCCCTGCAGTGACAGGCATTGCCATTCCTCCTGCACTGTGGACACTATGGACACTGTGGTATGGAGTCCTGTCATCTAGGTAACACTCAAGTTGAGCAAACTGCAATAGCAGTTCAGAAATGTTAAACACAACTTGTCATTTAAATCACAAAAGGGAGCCAGGATATGAATTCTGAAGCTAAATAGGTTCTAAAGTTCTTTGAAATGTTCTACAGAACACTTCAAAGTCTGTACTTTTTTCTATGAACTTAACTTGTGTCCTCATTTTCACCAGTTCCTTGAGGACAGAGATTGTGTGTCTACTTCTGGAAATTCAGTGACATCTGGGAGTTAATGAGCATTGACTATCTACATGTCACCATATACAGATGACGACTGTAGTAAGACAATGGCCAGTGAACAGAGTTCAACCACAGTGAAAGGAGCAGCGAAAGTGAGGAATGAGCTTAGAAAAAGACCATGAACAACTTCCTGGAGACCTCAGCAAGGTTTGGAAAATGTCAAGAGTCTTGAGTAAGAAAGAAGAAATTGAGGAGTAAAGGTCGTGAGAGCATTTTATAGCTCACATTATATATCAAATATTATGTTTAGGATTTTAACATATTATCCTATTTATTTCTCACATCAATCAGGTAATAATTATATCCTGCCTTAAGGAAGAGAAAATAAAATACAAGAGAGGATTCTAACCTAGGTCAGTCTTATGATGACGATGATGATGATAGTAACTAATAATTATATAACAATTACTGTGTACAAGACACTGCTCTGAACAACTTTTTATATATCATTTAACCACATAAGAAAAATACTATTACTAATCCTGCTTCTTCAAATAAGAAAATTAATGCACAGGGTGTAAGTATATTTCTCAGGTTTGTTCAGCTCATACATTCCAGAGTCAAGATTCAAACCCAAATAGTCTGGTTCCAGAGGCCATGTTCCACCACACTTACTTACTCTCTAGGGCTCCAACATTTTTTCCTGCCTTTCACTTTGTTTTTACTAATATATTTACAGTCTTCATCATCATAGCCAATATTTGCATATGTGTCTAGTTTGGCTTAACCATAAAAATAGGTTGTAAGGGTGATACTGGGTGAGGACAGGTGAGTCTGGACAAGTAAGATAGGTTTTTGATACAAAGGAACTCAACTGCCACACCTGGAATTATTCTGAGATTTACCCAAAGGAAGTACAGAGCTATCAAACAATTTTTAGTAGCAGCCAAGGAGCCCAGAAGATAAACTTTTAATTGTTCGTTGCTTGATGAAAATTGTATTAAAGCGTTTGTGATAGACCAACCTAGATGTGTGGCTAGACTTGGTCACGTGCAATAGACAGGTTCAGATTTTATCGAAGTGAAAGATAATGTGTTAGTTGGAGAAGCCACATAAATCTGACTTTGAATCTCTGGTTCCATTAATTCACTAGTCATGTAATTTTGGAAAAGTTGCTTAAATCTTCTAACCCCAATTTAAACATCTATAGAATGGAGCTAATAGTAGTTCCCAGCTCCTAGGGCTAGCAAGAGAACTAAATGGCTTTAAGTCAAATCACATTTACCCTTCATTGAACCTATTACCAAAATGGAAGTATCTTAAGAGATATCCTACAGATAGAAGGCAGTATAAATAACTAAACTGAATAAAGACTGCATAAGTATTCTACCTGGTATACATCATCTTCCCAGTGGGAATATACCTGGCATTTTTATATTAAGATCACAGGAAAGTTTATTGGTTATTTGGCAAGGAAGGAGAAAACCATCTGGAAGAGAATGGCTCTTTTAAAAATATAAAAATGATAAATAATAAGAATAAAAGGGCAGAGGGGGGCCATTTTATTACCTGTTTTAAGTGAAAATTAGAAACCAGACCCCCAGGTTCCAGAGTCACATCCTTTTCTCATCCCCTGTGCTACAGGAAGTGGCAGAGTGGTCGTCCTGACTATGTAATTAGGTCATGAATGATAATTAATCTTGGACCCTGAGTCAGCTCCCTGCCAGGACACTTCCTTTCTCAGTTCCAGTTCTCCACACCCCAGCCTGCCTCAGAATCCCAAACCTAAAACCACTCATTTTAATTTGCTTTAATTTCCCCTCCAAAATCTTGCCTCTTGCCTTTGCTCTTTGTTATGCTTCTATTGCATTTCCCCACTGATTGTATTTGTTTCCTCAGAGCCTGGAGGAAGGACAATAAATGTGCAATGCTTCACTCTTCCCAACAATCCTCAAGGACATGGTGGAAGGCCCTCCCCATTTCCATTTGTGCTTAAAATCTGCATGAAATTGACATTATGCATATGCAATGCACAATTTGGAAAAGACTGCCAAGAACAAAGACCAACACATTGGCTGTGGTTTTATTTTAAGTTCTATTTTGGGTAAACAAGGTTGAACATGCTCCAGTGGTTCCCACGGCCACCAACCACATCTAAATCATTCTGGGTCAAGCCTTGCCGACTTCTGTGTTTAATGTAAAGGAGGTAGAAACAACAAGGTTTGGAGACTGACGGGAGAAGAACTGAAGATAAGCCAGGTTTCTGCCTTTGTGCTGGGATAAACAATGTAGGCATTCTCTCAGAAGGGCAATGTTGGAAGAGAAGCTAATTTGAGAAGAAAATGTTAATAGGTAAAATTTGGGGAATGTTGAGTGTGAATTGCCTGTTGGACTCTAATAATCTTGACCCCAATTCCCTCTCCTTAAAGAGAAATGTCTTGAAAGAGATATTTATGCTTACTGTCTTAGGTCTGGGGCTCACGGAAGGAGACCCTGAGAGGAGGATGTGTGCTGAAGTGACTTATTAGGAGTGTTTTTCTCAGGCAGATTCCCACAGAGGATACCTTTGCTCAATCCCCCAAGGATCCAGAGAGGCAGCATAAACCACAACTGAGGAGGAATGGGCAATGAAGCCCAGAGACTCTGCATTTGCACTTTCCCTGCTTCGAAGTCTTTTCCTTAGATTTTTGCAGATCTAGCTTCTTAAGATTTGTGTCTCTACTCACATATCATCTTCTATGGAGGCCTTCGCTAACTACCTAATTGAAAATAGTTTTTTAGCCCCATAATGTCCATCACCATCGCCTCCCCCTAGAAGCACCATGATCACCACCAGGCCCTGCTTTGGTCTCCTAGCTTGCTTTAATGTTTTCCCCAGCACCTTGCATGGCTTGATGTAGTTAACATTATATATCATAGACTTGTTTAGGGCAACTTGCTCCTCGTGAATATAGGCTCCTGGAGATCAAAGACTAATGTGCAGTTACATCAGCCGTATCTAGAACATGTCTGTCACATGCAGGCATAGAAAAGTACAGAATGGTTTCCTGTTAAAAGAATGACTAGTGAGCTATTGGGAGAGACGGAGTCACTATGAAGTAATCACCTGGAGAAAACAAGAAGGAAATTTAGGTAAGATCCCAGGAAAGACCTAAAGTTGTCCAGGGAGAGGGAAACCTCTCATTCTGATGCTGAAAATAAGAAAGTGTGGGTGGGAGTAGGCAAAGGAGAGATTTTAGAGGGATTTTGGACCTGACAGTTTCCATTTTCTCCGTGAAACTGCAGTTACCTTAGACCTTCTGCCTGCCTCAGTCCCTGGTAAGCTCATTAAACATACTCTGAGGGAATTTTTATATTCTCTAATGATTCCATTTAAGAATCTTATTTTATAAGCCTATCAATTATTCCACTATGTACCATTTATGCTTTAAATGACTTTATACCACTTTTCTGTGCTTGTTACTGGAGATTCAAAGTGGGCATGAGATCTGGAGTGGAGTCATGGAGTTGCCCGTGTCATGGCCTGACTGCAGCAAGCCCTGCCAGAACGCAGCCCAGTATAAGGAAAGGAGTCAGAGGAAAGGCCCTCAATACCTCACACTCTGACATCAACACTGGCACAGCTGACCCCACAAGAAACAACATGCTTTAGAGGAAAGAATTTTAGAAATGAACCCGGAAGTCCCACTCCTGATGGCTGAGTGGCCTCAGACAGTGATTCCTTCTTTTTTTTTTTTTTTTTTTTCAACTTTTATTTTAGGTTCAGGGGACACATGTGCAGGTTTGTTACACGGGTAACTTGCATGTGTCTGGGGTTGGTGTGCAAATGATTCCATTATCTAGGTAGTGAGACTAGTATCCAATAGGTAGTTCTTATTTGTTCTGATCAGCAGTTCTTCTGATTCTAGATGCTTGGTGGGGTAACCTGACCTCCATGGCCCCTTTGGCTATGGGATCCTCACAACTCTATGACATGTTCAAACTTGTACTGTCAGACACTTTTTACACAAAAGGAAACAGGCTCACAGATGTGAGACAACTTGCCCAAAACCACACAGCTCCAGAGCAGTAGAGTTGACCCAAAAGCTCAGCTCAGTCCAGTTCCAAAGCTGGGCCTTTTGCACACTCTGCTGTCCTTCCCTCCATCCTCTCAGAAGTCCTGGGTGCTTGGAGCAGCAGAGTTACAAGGGTGCTGCTGACTGTTCGACAGAGCCAGGGGGGAGGCCTGTGGCAGAAGGGAGGACTATCCTCTCTTACCTAGTCTGGGTGTCTGCATCAGCTGTCTCAATTCCCCCTCCTTGGCTCTGCAGATTTCTCATTCCACCAAGGCATGCCCTGCTCCATGCCACGGCCACTGGTGCAGTGCTTGTGTAAATCCTGTTATATGATCTGGATCTACATAACAAACCTGTTACATGTGGACCCGAAAAGAGACAGGTTCGGAAGGGGAGAGAGGGAAAACGAAATGACTTAATTAGCACATGGCAGGTTGAGATTCAAGGCCTCTGGGAAGCACTGCAATCTTCACTTGGAATGGAGACTGGGGTGGAAGCTGGGAAAGCCTGGCCATGGCCTGGCAGCACAGCGGGCTACACTCCAGTCTGCTACTTCATGTGTGAGTGGGCACAATACTTCCTTCTCTGAGCCTGTTTCATGTCTGTAAATAGGAAAAACAATACCCACCTCACAGAATTGTAATATGAACCAGAGAAAAAAGCTTGCACAAGGCTAGCAGTGTGTGACATACTGTAGGTGTCTGATACACCAACAGTCTGTGCTTCAACTCATAAGAGAGGGCTCATTTGAAATGACAGGGGTGGGATGAGCTATTTGCTGTCTTGAGAAGAGGGGCCATCTTCAGAGAGATGGCAACTCCTTCTTGAGGTACAGCATCTCTCCCCAGCATCTGCCACCCTGGCCTGACAAGATACCACTCCACAACCCAGGCAGGCAATGCCGTTGCCATGGTGATGGAGTCCTGTGCTCAGTTCTGCTCTGGCCAGCCAGGACGCACAGAACACAAGTGGACAGCTCGCTGTTTGGAACAGAGATCAGGCTGCTAATGAGGAGGGAGGCGTGGGCCAGCCCACGGTCTCAGGACTCTCACTAACTCAGTGCATCTGGAAGTAACTACTTCACTTCAGTAGACCCCAGTGTCTTCATTGGCAAAATAAAAATACTAAAACCTTTCTTGAAGTGTTATTTTAAAGATTAAACTAGGTTATGCATGTAAAATCACCAAGGGTGGTTCCTGACAGGTCCTTATCAAATGCTAGTTCTTTTCTTCCTTTCCTGTTATTTTTAATGGAATGAGAAGGAAGGGGAGAGCAGGAGAAAGAGAAAGAGAATGGTAAAGAAGGATGAGGGACAGGAAAAGAAGACAGAAAGTATGATAAGGGAAAGAAAAACAACAATAACTAGAACAGCAAAAACAATAACATTCAGTGTACCTCATGCATTTGGTGTTCCAGGGCACCTGTTAGTGTAATTAACAATCCTCGTTGTATCTGTTTACTATTACTATTGTAACCAATTACCACAAAGGTGGTGGCTTCAAACAGTACTAATTTATTATCTTACAGTTCTAGAGATCAGACGTCTGAAATGGGTCAGCAGGGTTGTATTCCCTCAGAAGGTTCTAGGATATAATTCATTTCCTTGCCTTTTTCAGCTTTTAGAGGCTGCTCTCATTCCCTGGCTTGTAGCCACACAACCCCCTTCATCAGTCCAACCTTTTCTTCTCTTGTATCTCTCCTTCTGACTTTAACCCTCCTGCCCGACCTATTTTACTTATAAGAGCCCTTATGAATACACTGAATCCACCTAGATAATCCAGGAGAATCTCTCCATCTCTATATCCTTAACTTAACTCAATGTCATCTGCAAAGTTTTGTTTTGTTTGCTGTGGAATGAAATATATGCACAGGTTCTGAGGATTGGTATGTGGACCTATTTGGGAAGGTCATTATTCTGCCTACTATATCCACATCAACTACTAGATGGGTATTGTCAACATTTCTGCTCTAAAGGTTAAAATATACAATCGTAAAATATGACTCAGAAAGAGTAGGAAGCTCTCCAAAGGTCACACATATATAAGGATTCAAACCACATTCTGTTCAACTCTGCACCATATGTTCTTTCTGTAGAATATACATGAAGATACTCAGTAAATGTTGCCTCTAATCCAAAAGGATTGGGTTGAATGATCTTTGAAATTCACCTTCTGTCTGATACTCCATGATTCTCTATTCAGTGGAAAAAAGAAAAAAAAAAAGCCTTCATTCTAGCCAGTCTTAACCATGATTATTCCTTCTCCTCTGACTCTAAACTCTAAGTTGAAGAGTCCTAAGGCATCACTACAATGGAAGAGAATGATGGTCGTGAGATTTTCTTAAGCAAGAATTTTGAGAAATGCATGACAAGCCCTGCTCCTGTATATACTACCTTGGAATAATAAATACAAAATCTGCTTAAGATCCTGAACTATTTCCCATTGGGCTCCTCTCCTGGAAGCCCAATCATCGAAATCAATGACAATCATATTGGCATTTTGCTAATTGAACCAAACAGGAGGTAACTGGTCTTGAAAAATCCTAAAATGAAGTAATTAGTTACTCTATCAGTAAACAGGAATAATAGTCACAGATTGTTGAAGCTAGAAATAAACTTTTTGATTATAGATGGGGACCTGAAGCCCAAAATGTCTGAACCACCTGACACAGCAGTGATGGGCAGGGCTGGGACTCACAGCAGGTCTCCTGGCTGCTGGCCTAGGATTCTTTCCACAGGACCACTATTTCTAGAAGTTTGAACATGACTAGGTGGTTTCTCCTAAAAACTGGAGCATCAGGGATGAAATGACAGACTGTGTAGGCATCACAGCCTTTGCCCCATATAAGGGATGGATTGCTGAAGAGTCTGCAATCTGTCTGCATCTGGGTTTGGGCTGGTCCTTGGGTCACATGTACTCATCCACACGTTGTTTGATGGGCTTACCAGCTGGCTTGGCTTTCAGGGTTCATTTTTTAAATTTTTCTTTTCAATTATAAAAATGCTGGGTTATGACTAACAATCATGTGGAAACTATGTTAAAAGTTAAAATAAAAGTAAATCATTCACCAAGATATCCACATGTTAATTATTGCTAATATTATGAAGAATATATAGAATTTCCAGTAATTTTTTCCCTCTGTGTCTACTCAACAGCTCTTTGGAGAAAAGAAATCTCCCCCATCACATAACAATACCAAAAAATTTTAATGGCCTCATAATGGGCCTCACACTGTTAGCCTGGCCTCTAGTTGAGCACAGTGATTTGCTCTTTGCCTTGGCCACAGTGATCTGTTCAAGGACGGCCACGGGAATGAAGCCAAGCCAATAGAAGACCCCTCTAGGACTTTTGCTAGAGCTACTGGGTACTGGAAAGAATGTTTTTATTCTAAAGCATGAAATCTCTTCACTGGGCTGATTTTAGACTTGTGTTATCATGTAGGGAAAGTTGGCCTCCAAATAAATCCAAGCTGAAATGAGCAGAGCCTGGATAGATATGGGGATAAAGACAGAAAGAAAGAAAGGAAGACAGTGGGGGGAAGAAAAAGGAGGGAGAAGGAGGGGGAGAATCTCACTACATCATTCTATTTGGACGACTAAATTTAAATATATGTAAAGCCAGCTCTTCCTAGTAGATTTTCTATTTATTTATTTGTATATTTTTAAATTTATTTATTATTATTATTTTTACTTTTTTGTGACAGAGTCTCACTCTGTTGCCCAGGCTGGAGAGCAGTGTCGCAATCTCAGCTTACTGCAAACTCCGCCTCCCAGATTCAAGCAATTCTCCTGCCTCAACCTCCTAAGTATGGGGATTACAGGCACCCACCATCATGCCTTGATATATATACCCACACATATACGTGTATATACATATATACACACATATATGTATATATTATATATGCATATGTATACATATATACACACATATATGTATATATTATATATGTATACATATGTACACATGTGTATATATGTATGTACACATGTGTATATATGTATATACACATATATGTATATATTATATATGTATATATTATATATGTATATACATATGTATATATACACATATATTTCTTTTTTAGTAGGGACAGGGTGTCATCATATGGGCCAGGCTTGTCTCAAACTCCTGACCTCAAGTTATCTGCCTGCCTTGGCCTCCCAGAGTGCTGGGACTCCAGGTGTGAGCCACTGTGCCTGGCGGATTTTCTCACTCTTATGAGACAATAAATTGTCTTTTTGATTAAGTCAGTTTGCATATTTGTGACTTACAATTGAAAGAACACTGACTGATACCAAAATCAGTATCCAGTTGGTGCATTGCAGGTGCAGATGCTAATATGTGAAACTGGCTGAGTTGAGAGAGATTGTGAAGTGGCGAGAGGGCAAGAGTGCCCCAGCTTTGATGCAGAGATTGAAAATCCTGCGCTAATGTGGACTTTATTTTACCTTGTCACTTCATGCTATACATATGACTTTGTGCCATGCTTTTTTTTTTTACCTACCACAATTATGGTGATAATGGCAATGGTCTCTATTAATTGAACATCGAGCATTGTGTGCTGTGCATTATCCATGCATTGTCTCATTTTATCACTCCTGCCCTTTCTATTAGATGTGTACTATTATCATCAACACTTATAAAGAAGTTAGAAAACTTACTTAAGTTCCAACAGCTTAAAAGAATTCAAATGGTATAGTTCTAATCCAGAACAAGAGTTCTTATCTACTGACATTTCTTCTTAACCATGTTTCTCTGGATTATTTATTCCTTGTAAACCTTTTTAACAGCAAAACACTGTCCCAGTGAGAACATGTAATAATTATTTCTCTCTTTTGAGTTTAGATATAAAAGATCAAGAGATAAGACATGGATCAAGGCTGCAAAGACAAGGTTTGGATCTTGGTGACAAAAAAGTATATCCTCCTAAAAGTCTTCATGGGGAATTCCCCCCATGCTCCTTCCAACTGGGTCCTGGTAATTTGTACCAACTTTCTTCATACCCATTCCCATTGAACCTGCAAAAATAATGAAATGAGTTGTAACAGGAAAAGGGGTCTTCTATGGCTGGTGGTAGGGATGGGGGTTAGTCACTCAATAAAATGTATTAATGCCTCCTGTATGTGGTTGGGGCTCTAGCAGTTAACCAAGCAACAAAAATCTTCATCCTTATAAAGTTTACATTTTCACTCTAGTTCAAGTCACTCTTATATCTCTTAATTGAACTCCCTGCTTCTACATTTGCCCTCTCATAGTCACTTCTCATACACAGACCAGAGGGGTCCTGTGGGCAAGCCTTCCATGAGGAGGTGATATATGAGTGAACACAAGGCTATAAGAGGCTAAGCCATGTCAGTGTGTAGCGAAAGAGCATTCCATAAATGTGTTCTGGCAAACACAAAGTCCCTGAGGTGAGGGAGTGCCCTGTATTTGAGGAAGAACCAGGAGCCCAGTATGACAGGAGTAGAGCAGGTGAGGAGGAAAATATTAGGAGGGGAAGACAAAGAGAAAATGTGGCCGAGGGCAGACTCGGTGAGCTACTGCTTGCCCTGGGAGTGCTTCAACATTTGAGCTGAGGAGTGGAATTCCAACTTAGAGTTTAAGAGGATCCCCTCTGGTCTATGTATGAGAAGTGACTATGAGAGGGCAAGTGTAGAAGCAGGGAGTTCAATTAAGAGATCAAAGAGTGACTTGAACTAGAGTGATAATGTAGATGTGTTGAGAAGTAATCAGATCCCAGATGTGGGAAATGTAGATCAAAAAGGATTTGCTGATCCCTAGAATGTGGGGCCAGAGAGCCAAGAATGGCCCTGGTGTATGAACAAAAGCATCTTTGTTTGTCCCTGCATGGTTAAAGTTGATGTGGACCATGTCCATGGCCTCCATCTTCTCTGGAAGTTGGAGGCTGGAGGCTGCAGGTGGTCCATGCCCTTCCCCTGCTAAAGTCATTTGATGAAAAGTAAGGTGATATAAAGATATAAAGATATATAGTAATTGACTTTTCCATCATAAAGTTATCGGTCTCTAAAAATGTGCCTTTCTCAGAATGTTTTAGGTGAGTTCTACTTTTCTGGCAGTCCATTTTTAAATCTTGTTTTGTCAATTATTTCTGTTCTGTATACTTTACATTAAGAAACATTGGAAAAATTTAAGTGACAAATAATTATTTAGATGGTGACATAAATTGTGGAAGATAACAAAAGAGTGTTTATATTAAATCTTATTGGTATAGTAAAATAAGAATATGTAGAGAGATATCTGGGAAGATCTTAGGTATACACAATGGTTTTAACAGATGTCAAGGTGCAAGAGATTATGAATATTCTGTTTGATTTTTCTTTAATGAGTGATATGGTTTGACTGTGTCCCCACCGAAATTCTCATCTGGAATTGTAATCCCCATAATCCTCACATGTCAAAGGAGACACCAGGTGGAGGTAATTGAATGATGAGGGTGGTTCCCCATGCTGTTTTCTTGATAGTGAGTGAGTTCTCACCAGATCTGATGGTCTTATAAGTGTTTGGTAATTCCTTCTGCATTCATTCTCCTTCCTGTAGCTTTGTGGAAAAGATGCCTGCTTCTCCTTTGCCTTCCACCATGATTGTAAGTCTCCTGAGGCCTCCCCAGCTGTGAGTCAATTAAAACAAGTGGCCCCAGACTAGTTCACACAAGGTCTCATGCAACAGCCCCTCACAAATCCATCTGCTTTCATGGTACTCTAATTGTTTATAATGCAAGCTGTTTACAGATTTGATCATGGTCCTCCTGAGTTGCATCTTCCAACGACTTCCAATTACTGATTAGATTGACAAATGGGAATTTCAAGTTGTTCAAGAGTAATTTGGAGGGATAATAACAATCACCATTATTTAGTGGTAACACTATGACAACTAGCATGAGTGGGTTCTTTAGGGACATTATTTTTTCCTCACAACAGCCTTATGAGGGAGGAATTTTTATCGTTAGCACTGTTCAGATAACGAGACTCAGCCCATCAATCAACAAGTTGATAAAGAAGCCATATATATACACACACACATATATATAAATAGTGTGTGTGTGTATATATATATATTTATTCTATATGAAAGAGAGAGAAAGATGATTATATTTTAATTGGTTGTAAAGTTTCACCCTTCAATCTGTTACCCCGACTACAATGGGAGCTCTTGCAGCCAGGATATGGCCTGTGTACTTCTCCTCTTTAGAATTTGAGACAATTTCTCTTATAGAGACATATTTATTAAATGGTGCATGAATGAGTACATGGATGTATTGAGAGACATTACATAAGATCAGCCTCACTCAGGTGTATATGTGTTTTCTGGCTTGTTTTTTATGTAAAAGAAACAGCAAGTTATAGCAGCAGAGTAAAAATATTCATGTTAACATCCTCTCGGTTCTATAAATGGGTCAGATTTCGCTTTCTCTCAGCAGTTGCCAACAGTAATAAAAATGCTTAGAGTTGGTCTTCCAATTCTCTCATATAGTATATAAGTAATATCATATCCACTAGAGAGTAATAGCTTCTATTTATAACTCTAAAATGTATTTAACTTTTTTCTGTTATAGTGATGAAAGCTTTAATATTAATAATTGCTTAATGGAAAGGAAAGAAGAAAGAAAGGAGGGAAGGAGGGAATGATGGAAAGAAGAAAGAAAAAATGGCAGAAGGAAAGCTTAGTAAATTCTTAGGACAAAAAACGTCCCTGGGACCATAAATATTTATTTATTGAGGTCAATTTTAGAACGTTTATCTTTTCTCTTATGTATATACTCTTAAATTGTATCATTCATTTAAACTTGTGTTTCGTCCTACTATTTTCAACTAACTAGCCCTCCAACTCCTTTCATTTTCGAAGCAGATGATCTCACATCCTGTCTCATAAAGACCTAAAGTTTAATCTCACTACCTTCAAATTTATTAGGGACTTGTCTCATCAATTACTGTCCCCTTTTCCAATATATTTTGCAATCTCCTTTCAACTAATTTCTATTCATCAAGAGGTAAACATTCCAGCTTTGCCCAATTAAAACAAAAGGCTTTTATTGCTCCTTATTACCTTCCAGCTCCTGCTGTGTCTACCAATTCCCTATCTCTTTATATTCAAAGTCTTAACATAATTTTCTACCTTAACTGTCTCCTACTCATTACCTGGTCCCCCTCATGTCACTAAGTCAGACACAGCCACACATGAATGCATTTTGAAATCAATGGACATCTCAGTCTTACTTTCATAATGATTCAGTATTGTACCTATGTACATCTGTGTCTGCAGACCAAGGTTTCCTCAGAGAGCACATCTTTGGAATGGTTCCACCTCCATGCAGTGGCCCCAAACTGTGTCACACCAGGTCTCACACAACAGCCCTTCAAAAGTCCGCCTGCTTTCATGGTGCTCTAATTGTTTATAATGCAATTTGTTTACAGGTTTGATCACGGCCCTCCTGGCGTTCATCTTCCAACGACTTCCAATTACTGATTAGATAAATTCTAAAAGTCCCTGATGTAATATAAAATGCCTTCTGGGTTTTATCCCTCTGTGCCTCTGCAGCCCTTCTCCCAGCATCAAATCCAGTCATAATAAACTTCTTTCAGGTTCTCAAAATATTAAGCTCTCACCAAACTCCAAATCTCACTGTGCTTCTCCTTTTGCCTGGAATCCTATCTTACATCACTCATCTTTGTCTAATGAACTCTTACTAGATATTTAGGTCTACTTTATTTATTTATTTGTTTTTATTATACTTCAAGCTCTAGGGTACATTGGCATAACGTGCAGGTTTGTTACATATGTATATTTGTGCCATGTTGGTGTGCTGCACCCATCAACTCGTCAGCACCCATCAATTCATCACTTATATCATGCATAACTCCCCAATGCAATCCCTCCCCCCTCCCCCCTCCCCATGATAGGCCCCAGTGTGTGATGTTCCCCTTCCCGAGTCCAAGTGATCTCATTGTTCAGTTCCCACGTATGAGTGAGAACATGTGGTGTTTGGTTTTCTCTTCTTGTGATAGTTTGCTAAGAATGATGGTTTCCAGCTGCATCCATGTCCCTACAAAGGACACAAACTCATCCTTTTTTATGGCTGCATAGTATTCCATGGTGTATATGTGCCACATTTTCTTAATCCAGTCTGTCACAGATGGACATTTGGGTTGATTCCAAGTCTTTGCTATTGTGAATAGTGCCACAATAAACATACGTGTGCATGTGTCTTTGTAGTAGAATAATTTATAATCCTTTGGGTATATACCCAGTAGTGGGATGGCTGGGTCATATGGTACATCTAGTTCTAGATCCTTGAGGAATTGCCATACTGTTTTCCATAATGGTTGAACTAGTTTACAATCCCACCAACAGTGTAAAAGTGTTCCTATTTCTCCACATCCTCTCCAACACCTGTTGTTTCCTGATTTTTTAATGATTGCCGTTCTAACTGGTGTGAGATGGTATCTCATTGTGGTTTTGATTTGCATTTCTCTGACGGCCAGTGATGATGAGCATTTTTTCATGTGTCTGTTGGCTGTATGAATGTCTTCTTTTGAGAAATGTCTGTTCATATCCTTTGCCCACTTTTTGATGGGGTTGTTTGTTTTTTTCTCGTATATTTGTTTGAGTTCTTTGTAGATTCTGGATATTAGCCCTTTCTCAGAGGAGTGGATTGCAAAAATTTTCTCCCATTCTGTAGGTTGCCTGTTCACTCTGATGGCAGTTTCTTTTGCTGTGCAGAAGCTCTTTAGTTTAATTAGATCCCATTTGTCAATTTTGGCTTTTGCTGCTGTTGCTTTTGGTGTTTTAGACATGAAGTCCTTGCCCATGCCTATGTCCTGAATGGTACTACCTAGGTCTTCTTCTAGGGTTTTTATGGTATTAGGTCTAACATTTAAGTCTCTAATCCATCTTGAATTAATCTTCCTATAAGGAGTAAGGAAAGGATCCAGTTTCAGCTTTCTACTTACGGCTAGCCAATTTTCCCAGCACCATTTATTAAATAGGGAATCCTTTCCCCATTTCTTGTTTCTCTCAGGTTTGTCAAAGATCAGATGGCTGTAGATGTGCGGTATTATTTCTGAGGACTCTGTTCTGTTCCATTGGTCTATATCTCTGTTTTGGTACCAGTACCATGCTGTTTTGGTTACTGTAGCCTTGTAGGATACTTTGAAGTCAGGTAGCGTGACGCCTCCAGCTTTGTCCTTTTGACTTAGGATTGTCTTGGCAATGCGGGCTCTTTTTTGGTTCCATATGAACTTTAAAGCAGTTTTTTCCAATTCTGTGAAGAAACTCATTGGTAGTTTGATGGGGATGGCATTGAATCTATAAATTACCTTGGGCAGTATGGCCATTTTCACGATATTGATTCTTCCTATCCATGAGCATGGTATGTTCTTCCATTTGTTTGTGTCCTCTTTGATTTCACTGAGCAGTGGTTTGTAGTTCTCATTGAAGAGGTCCTTTACATCCCTTGTAAGTTGGATTCCTAGGTATTTTATTCTCTTTGAAGCAATTGTGAATGGAAGTTCATTCATGATTTGGCTCTCTGTTTGTCTGTTACTGGTGTATAAGAATGCTTGTGATTTTTGCACATTAATTTTGTATCCTGAGACTTTGCTGAAGTTGCTTAACAGCTTAAGGAGATTCTGGGCTGAGACAATGGGGTTTTCTAAATATACAATCATGTCATCTGCAAACAGGGACAATTTGACTTCTTCTTTTCCTAACTGAATACCCTTGACTTCTTTCTCTTGCCTGATTGCCCTAGCCAGAACTTCCAACACTATGTTGAATAGGAGTGGTGAGAGAGGGCATCCCTGTCTTGTGCCAGTTTTCAAAGGGAATTTTTCCAGTTTTTGCCCATTCAGTATGATATTAGCTGTGGGTTTGTCATAAATAGCTCTTATTATTTTGAGATACGTTCCATCAGTACCGAATTTATTGAGCGTTTTTAGCATGAAGGGCTGTTGAATTTTGTCAAAAGCCTTTTCTGCATCTATTGAGATAATCATGTGGTTCTTGTCTTTGGTTCTGTTTATATGCTGGATTACGTTTATTGATTTGCGAATGTTGAAGCAGCCTTGCATCCCAGGGATGAAGCCCACTTGATCATGGTGGATAAGCTTTTTGATGTGCTGCTGAATCCGGTTTGCCAGTATTTTATTGAGAATTTTTGCAGCGATGTTCATCAGGGATATTGGTCTAAAATTCTCTTTTTTTGTTGTGTCTCTGCCAGGCTTTGGTATCAGGATGATGTTGGCCTCATAAAATGAGTTAGGGAGGATTCCCTCTTTTTCTATTGATTGGAATAGTTTCAGAAGGAATGGTAGCAGCTCCTCCTTGTACCTCTGGTAGAATTCAGCTGTGAATCCATCTGGTCCTGGACTTTTTTTGGTGGGTAGGCTATTGATTGTTGCCTCAATTTCAGAGCCTGCTATTGGTCTATTCAGGGATTCAACTTCTTCCTGGTTTAGTCTTGGGAGAGTGTAAGTGTCCAGGAAGTTATCCATTTCTTCTAGATTTTCTAGTTGATTTGCATAGAGATGTTTATAGTATTCTCTGATGGTAGTTTGTATTTTTGTGGGGTCGGTGGTGATATCCCCTTTATCATTTTTTATTGCGTCTATTTGATTCCTCTCTTTTTTCTTCTTTATTAGTCTTGCTAGCAGTCTGTCCATTTTGTTGATCTTTTCAAAAAACCAACTCCTGGATTCATTGATTTTTTGGAGGGTTTTTTGTGTCTCTATCTCCTTCAGTTCTGCTCTGATCTTAGTTATTTCCTGCCTTCTGCTAGCTTTTGAATGTGTTTGCTCTTGCCTCTCTAGTTCTTTTAATTGTGATGTTAGAGTGTCAATTTTAGATCTTTCCTGCTTTCTCTTGTGGGCATTTAGTGCCATAAATTTTCCTCTACACACTGCTTTAAATGTGTCCCAGAGATTCTGGTATGTTGTATCTTTGTTCTCATTGGTTTCAAAGAACATCTTTATTTCTGCTTTCATTTCGTTATGTACCCAGTAGTCACTCAGGAGCAGGTTGTTCAGTTTCCATGTAGTTGAGCGGTTTTGACTGAGTTTCTTAGTCCTGAGTTCTAGTTTGATTGCACTGTGGTCTGAGAGACAGTTTGTTATAATTTCTGTTCTTTTACATTTGCTGAGGAGTGCTTTACTTCCAATTATGTGGTCAATTTTGGAATAAGTGTGATGTGGTGCTGAGAAGAATGTATATTCTGTTGATTTGGGGTGGAGAGTTCTGTAGATGTCTATTAGGTCCGCTTGGTGCAGAGATGAGCTCAATTCCTGGATATCCTTGTTAACTTTCTGTCTCGTTGATCTGTCTAATGTTGACAGTGGAGTGTTGAAGTCTCCCATTATTATTGTATGGGAGTCTAAGTCTCTTTGTAAGTCTCTAAGGACTTGCTTTATGAATCTGGGTGCTCCTGTATTGGGTGCATATATATTTAGGAGAGTTAGCTCTTCCTGTTGAATTGTTCCCTTTACCATTATGTAATGGCCTTGTCTCTTTTGATCTTTGATGGTTTAAAGTCTGTTTTATCAGAGACTAGGATTGCAAACCCTGCTTTTTTTTGTTCTCCATTTGCTTGGTAGATCTTCCTCCATCCCTTTATTTTGAGCCTATGTATGTCTCTGCATGTGAGATGGGTCTCCTGAATACAGCAGACTGATGGGTCTTGACTCTTTATCCAGTTTGCCAGTCTGTGTCTTTTAATTGGACCATTTAGTCCATTAACATTTAAGGTTAATATTGTTATGTGTGAACTTGATCCTGCCATTATGATATTAACTGGTTATTTTTCTCATTAGTCGATGCAGTTTCTTCCTAGCCTCGATGGTCTTTACATTTTGGCATGCCTTTGCAGTGGCTGGTACCAGTTGTTCCTTTCCATGTTTAGGGCTTCCTTCAGGGTCTCTTGTAAGGCAGGCCTGGTGGTGACAAAATCTCTAAGCATTTGCTTATCTGTAAAGGATTTTATTTCTCCTTCACTTATGAAACTTAGTTTGGCTGGATATGAAATTCTGGGTTTAAAATTCTTTGCTTTAATAACGTTGAAGGCCGGGCGCGGTGGCTCAAGCCTGTAATCCCAGCACTTTGGGAGGCCGAGGCGGGCGGATCACGAGGTCAGGAGATCGCGACCATCCTGGCTAACAGGGTGAAACCCTGTCTCTACTAAAAAAAAAAAAAAAATACAAAAACTAGCCGGGCAAGGTGCCGGGCGCCTGTAGTCCCAATTACTTGGGAGGCTGAGGCAGGAGAATGGCGTAAACCCGGGAGGCGGAGCTTGCAGTGAGCTGAGATCTGGCCACTGCACTCCAGTCCGGGCGACAGAGCGAGACTCTGCCAAAAAAAAAAAAAAGAAAAAAAAAAAAAAAAAAAAAAAAGAACGTTGAATATTGGCCCCCACTCTCTTCTGGCTTATAGAGTTTCTGCCGAGAGATCTGCTGTTAGTCTGATGGGCTTCCCTTTGTGGGTAACCCGACCTTTCTCTCTGGCTGCCCTTAAGATTTTTTCCTTCATTTCAACTTTGGTGAATCTGGTAATTATGTGTCTTGGAGTTGCTCTTCTCGAGGAGTATCTTTGTGGCATTCTCTGTATTTCCTGAATTTGAATGTTGGCCTGCCCTACTAGGTTGGGGAAGTTCTCCTGGATGATATCCTGAAGAGTGTTTTCCAACTTGGTTCCATTTTCCCCCTCACTTTCAGGCACCCCAATCAGACGTAGATTTGGTCTTTTTACATAATCCCATACTTCTTGCAGGCTTTGTTCTTTTCTTTTTCTTCTTTTTTCTTTTGGTTTCTCTTCTCGCTTCATTTCATTCATTTGATCCTCAATCGCTGATACTCTTTCTTCCAGTTGATCGAGTCGGTTACTGAAGCTTGTGCATTTGTCACGTATTTCTCGTGTCATGGTTTTCATCTCTGTCATTTCGTTTATGACCTTCTCTGCATTAATTAGTCTAGCTGTCAATTCTTCCACTCTTTTTTCAAGATTTTTAGTTTTTTTGCGCTGGGTATGTAATTCCTCCTTTAGCTCTGAGAAGTTTGATGGACTGAAGCCTTCTTCTCTCATCTCGTCCAAGTCATTCTCTGACCAGCTTTGATCCGTTGCTGGCGATGGGCTGCACTCCTTTGCAGGGGGAGATGCGCTCTTATTTTTTGAATTTCCAGCTTTTCTGCCCTGCTTTTTCCCCATCTTTGTGGTTTTATCTGTCTCTGGTCTTTGATGATGGTGATGTACCGATGGGGTTTTGGTACAGGTGTCCTTCCTGTTTGATAGTTTTCCTTCTGACAGTCAGGACCCTCAGCTATAGGTCTGTTGGAGATTGCTTGAGGTCCACTCCAGACCCTGTTTGCCTGGGTATCAGCAGCAGAGGTTGCAGAAGATAGAATATTGCTGAACAGTGAGTGTACCTGTCTGATTCTTACTTTGGAAGCTTCCTCTCAGGGGTGTACTCCACCCTGTGAGGTGTGGGGTGTCAGACTGCCCCTAGTGGGGGATGTCTCCCAGTTAGGCTACTCAGGGGTCAGGGACCCACTTGAGCAGGCAGTCTGTCCATTCTCAGACCTCAACCTCCATGTTGGGAGATCCACTGCTCTCTTCAAAGCTGTCAGACAGAGTCGTTTGCGTCTGCACAGGCCTCTGCTGCTTCCCCTGTTGTTTTTTAGCTGTACCCTGTCCCCAGAGGTGGAGTCTACAGAGACAGGCAGGTTTCCTTGAGCTGCTGTGAGCTCCACCCAGTTCGAGCTTCCCAGCGGCTTTGTTTACCTACTTAAGCCTCAGCAATGGTGGGCACCCCTCCCCCAGCCTCGCTGCTGCCTTGCGGTTAGATCACTGCAGATTGCTGTGTTAGCAATGAGGGAGGCTCCGTGGGCGTGGGACCCTCCCGGCCAGGTGTGGGATATATTCTCCTGGTGTGCCCGTTTGCTTAAAGCGCAGTATTGGGGTGGGAGTTACCTGATTTTCCAGGTGTTGTGTGTCTCAGTTCCCCTGGCTAGGAAAATGGATTCCCTTCCCCCTTGCGCTTCCCAGGTGAGGTGATGCCTCGCCCTGCTTCAGCTCTCACTGGTCAGGCTGCAGCAGCTGACCAGCACCGATTGTCCGGCACTCCCTAGTGAGATGACCCCAGTACCTCAGTTGAAAATGCAGAAATCACCGGACTTCTGTGTCGCTCGCACTGGGAGTTGGAGACTGGAGCTGTTCCTATTTGGCCATCTTGCTCCGCCCCCAGGTCTACTTTAATGTCACATTTCTAGGAGCCTTGTCTGAACTTCTAGGCTATCAAAGGTGTCGCTGCTTATATGGTCCCAAAGCATACCGTTCTTTCTCTATAATAATACTTAGTATGCTTCACTGAAATCTCACATTTAGTCAACTGTTTCTGCAGCTAGGCTTTAAGAGAAAAGAGTCTTGATTACTGTTATAAGCCCCAAATAAATTAGGAGACACACAAATTGTATCTATAGAATGAATAAAGAAATGGACGGATACTCATCAATTGGTTAAACCATTCACTATTTTAGGTGGTTGGTACAAGTGGGTGAAGGTCAGGAGCTCTTGACTAGAGTAGCAGCAATTTTACTTAGATTTACGTTTATTATTGAACATAGGTCATACTCTCTAATATCTGTGCTAAATAGTAGCTATTGTTGAATATTAATAGTCTCTATTATCACCGTGAAGTCTGCGATAGGCTTTAAAATAATGCACACACACATATAAATCTATGAATATGTTTCTTACTTTCCTTCAAAGGGGGCCCATTGCGATTTGTGTACTCTACATCAGCATTCTTATTTTCCAGTGTTCCTCAGCTTTAAAACAACTTTTTAGTTTCCTGATCATTTAATATTATTTCCTCTATCAGCAACATTGCAACTTTCCATCAGCTTTTCTCTCCTCAGAAGGCCTTCCTCTTACTAATTTTATCAGATTTTTCTCCACTTTCCTTTCAGATTTTATCTAACTGAAACATCCTCACTTCTCTATAGAGCTCCTTGAAATTGGTATCTTTTTTTTTTTTCTTTTGCCTTCTAGTCTAGCATAGTATTCAGAGCAGATAAGAATCCCAGGAAAATAAATGAATTAAATAAAACAATGAAAGGATAGATATATGAAAAGACAGACAGTTGGGTAAAACAATAAATGAATGAAATGAATGAGTAAAATGAATGGATCTATTCCTCGTAAATCTAAGTTTTGTGGAAGACAAGGGCACATACATCTGGCCTTATCTCACAATGTACAAGTAACCCAAAAACAAGAATCACAATAGGCTAAAGAATTTCTCTTAAGTCCACATGAGGGGTCTTTGTTCGAGACTGACATAGATTGTTTCTGCTTGAAAACATCAACAATAAATAACATTGAGTAAGTACAGCCTTCTCTCATTAAAATCTCATGTAAAGGCAGGTACTGTTAGAATATAATTGAAGTGTTTTATTGTTATTGTCATTGCTTAAAGCATTTGACACATAACTATCTCTAACTCAATTCCATACTAAGACAGAGATGTTGCATCTCAAACATCTTTTCCTTGAGAAAAAAATAATTCAATAAAACTTCATACTTCTCGAAAACACAATGCTCTGGAAGCTTCCTCTAATAGAAGTTGTTCATGAGTGGACATCTGATATGGTTTGGCTGTGTCTCCACCCAAATCTCATCTTGAATTAGTTCCCATAATCCCCACGTGTCATGGGAGGGACCTGGTAGGAGGTAATTGAATCACAGAGGCAGTTACCCTCATGCTGTTCTCATGATAGTGAGTGAGTTCTCATGAGATCTGATGGTTTTATAAAGGACTTTCCCCCTATTGCTCAGCATTTCTCCTTCCTGCCATCATGTGAAGAAGGATTTATGCCTTCCCCTTCCACCATGATAGTAGGTTTCCTGAGGCCTCCCCAGCCCGTGGAACTGTGAATCAATTAAACTTCTTTATTTTTTAAATAAATTACCCAGTCTCAGGTATTTCTTCATAGCAGCATGAGAAAAGACTAATAAAGTAAATTGGTACCACAGAGAGTGGGGTGCTGCAATAAGAATACCTGAAAATGTGGAAGCAACTTTGGAACTGGGAAACAGGCAGAGGTTTTAACAGTTTTGAGGGCTCAGAAGATGATAGGAAAATGTGGGAAAGTTTGGAACTTCCTAGAGACTTGGGGGGCTTAGAAGAAAGGAAGATGTGGGAAAGTTTGGAACTTCCTAGAGACCTGTGGAATGGCTTTGACCAAAACGTTGATAGCGATATGGACAATGAAGTCCAGGCAGAGGTGGTCTCAGATGAAGACAAGGACCTTGTTGGGAACTGGAGCAAAGTTGACTCTTGTTAATGCTTTAGCAAAGGGACTAGAAGCTTTTTGTCTCAGCCTTAGAAACCTGTGGAACTTTGAACTTGAGAGAGATGATTTAGGGTGTCTGGTAGAAGAAATTTCCAAGCAGCAAAGCATTCAAGAGATGACAGAGCATAAAAGTTTGGAAAATTTGCAGCCTGACAATGTAGTAGTAAAAAGAGCACATTTTCTGGGGAGAAATTCAAGCTTGCTGAAGAAATTTGTATGAACAATTAGTAGCCAAATGCTAATCACAAAGACAATAGGGAAAATGTCTCCAAAGCATAAGAGACCTTTCCAGCAACATTTCCCATCACAAACCTGGATGCCCAGGAGGGAACAATGGTTTCCTGGGCTGGGTCCAGGGCTTCTTGCTGTGTGCAACCTAGGGATTTGGTGCCCTGCATCCAAGCTATTCCAGCTGTGACTAAAAGGGGCCAAGGAGAAGCTCAGGCCATTGCTTCAGAGGGTGCAAGCCCCAAGCCTTGGCAACTTCCACATGGTTTGGGGCCTGCGGGTTCACAGAATACAAGAACTGAGATTTGGAAATCTTCACCTAGATTTCAGAGGATGTATGGAAATGCCTGGATGTCCAGGCAGAAGTCTGCTGAAGGGGCAGAGCCCTCATGGAGAACCTCTGCACAGGCAATGCAGAAGGGAAATGTAGGGTTGGAGACCCCAAACAGAGTTCCCACTAGGGCACTGCCTAGTGGAGCTGTGAGAAGAAGGCCACTGTCTTCCAGACCCCAGAATTGTTGATCCACTGACAGGTTGCACCACAGACACTCAATGCCAGCCTTGAAAGCAGCCAGCAAGGAGGATGTACCCTGCAAAGCTAAAGGGATGATGCTGCCCAAGGCCATCAGAGCCCACCTCTTGTGTCAGTGTACCCTGGATGTGAGACACAGAGTGAAAGAATATCATTTTGGAACTTTAAGGTTTAATGAATGCCCCATTGGATTTCAGACTTGCATGGGAACTGTAGCCCCTCTGTTTTGGCCATTTTCTTCCATTTGGAAAGGGTATATTTACCCAATGCCTGCACCCCCATTTAATCTAGGAAGTAACTAATTTGCTTTTCATTCTACAGGCTTATATACAGAAGGGACTTGCCTTGTGTCAGATGAGACTTTGGACTTGGACTTTTGGGTTAATGCTAAGACCATGGCAGACTGTTAAAAAGGAATGCCTGTGTTTTGAAATTTGAGGACATGAGATTTGGGAGGGGGCAGGGGTAGAATGACATGGTTTAGCTGTGTACCCACTCATATCTCATCTTGAATTGCAGTTCTCATAATCCCTATGTGTCATGGGAGGGACTTGGTGGGAGCTAATCAAATTATGGGGGTGATTACCCCCATGCTGTTCTCAAGATACTGAGTTCTCATGTGATCTGATGGTTCTATATGGAGCTTTTTCCCCTTTGCTTGGCACTTCTCCTTCCTGCCATCCTGTGAAGAAGGTGACTTTGTTCGCCTTTGCCTTCCACCATGACTGTAAGTTTCCTGAGGCCTTCAAGACATGTGGAACTGTGAGTCAATTAAAATTCTTTTCTTCACAAATTTCCCAGTCTTGGGTATTACTTCACAGAAGCATGAAAATGAACTAACACAACATCTAACATCTGAAAATAGAACACCTCTCTACTATGTCAGAATCTGGACTTGACAACCTTTAAGATTATTCCCAATTTGAAGATTCTGTAATTCGTTGCAGGCTCTGAAAAGGGCAACAGGAGAATTGAGTCTCAGAGAAATGCTAGAGAGGATGCAATAAAAAAAACAGAAACCATGCTAGGTATTTTAACAGAGAAAGTTTATTATTAGATCTGAGTTAAGTAAATGCTAGTCAACTGAAAAAGCAAGTGGATAACCTGAAGATAACCCAGACTGCAACTGCAGGAAGCAGCTGTCATTCTTAGGGTTAGGGGGAACTATTACTGTTATGAGAGTAAAGATCTATGGCTGAAACCACACTGAAAGGAATTACAAGCAAATAGAGTTAATCCCTTCTGTCCTGTTCTCCCTTCAAGTCTTGCTCTAACACTCTTTATCAGCAGATCCTAACAGCTGGCATACCAGAAATAGAGTTTGCAGGTTCCAAGCACCAGCATTAAGAGGACAAATACAGAAGGATGGATTTGATGCTGAGAGATTGAGAGATGATAGCTTAGTAAGTGATAAATATAGGAATCTTGCTGGCTAAAAATTTAGATGTTTAGAATTGTATACGGGAGCATAAAATATTCTTTAGTAACACTGGGATACGCAGAAGAACAGCTGAATAAGCAAAATGCAAATTGGAGACCTGGAAAGAAAAGTTAACCTTGTATCGTTGGAATAGTTTTGGTAGCCAGTGGAAAGAGACCCAAGTGGAAAATACCAGAATTTTGGGAATTAAAATGTTCATATGATTTAAGCTATGTGTCTATATAAAAAAGCAATCTGCATAAAAGAGATTAGGGCAGAATCTTGTTCTTTTCCTAGTGAGACAAAACAGATTTAAACCCCTTAGGAGCACATATAGAATATTGGTTAAGGGCTGGGTCCCTGCAGCTAGGAAAACCTGGTGTTAAATGCTGTTGCTGACTAGCCCTGCCACCTTGCACTTGTCTGTGTTTCCTAATCATTAACATTGAGACACAAAACTACCTTCTTCTAGTTCCAGTCAAACAGGATAATTCTGAGGAGTAAATAAAATATGCTCTTAAAATGCTTAATAAACACACTTAGCGCATAGTAAGTATCCATGCATAGGAGCTATTATCAGTGCATCTACCTCACCCCGTCCTACCTTCATCTGGTCCTTGCTATATTTTCTTCAAACATTAAGAAGTTGATAGCTTAGGTCTTCTCTGAGGAAGACAGTGTGTCAGGGAAAATTCCTGAATTAAGAAGGTTAGCTTCATTCTTGTTCTCTGCCTATACAACTGAGACCCCTGATTTCTCCCCAGCCTTTCTCATGAGTCTAGAATTGCCCAGATTCCTTTGACTAACTCTGAACTTTCTTTTATATCCATGGCCCAAGGAATATTTTTCCCTGCCTGAAGATGGTCCAAACTGTTCAGTCATGCCCTGTACTCCCTGAAAGGCTTCTGTAATGGGATAGACTGTCCTACCTCAAATCAAGCTCTCATTAAACCACATTAATTCATGAGTGAATTGCTATACTTTCTTCAAAAATTAAGAAGTTCACAGCTTAGGACTGCTTATAGATTAATGAATCCCTTGGGAATTAATGAATTCACAAAACAACACTTGAGTTAAACACTGATTAGAATAAAACAAAATACCCTTCTTCCTTTCATTAACCCAAGCTGATCCTCAGTTTAAAAGGGTACAACTGTGGCCATTCTTACGTTTTCTCCACAGATAAGCATTATCAGTCTTCGCTGTTCTCTACTGCAGTTTGCATTCTTCTGTTTTCTTCATAAAGGGGTTGAGGATTGAGGAAATGAGCAATTAAAAATTATTTTTTGGCATTTGTTCCAAAGATGGGGAAAAAATTACATTCTGTTGATAAAATGCACAATGAAAATACATGAAGAAAAGCTCTGTGGAACCAAAACCAACTAAAGAATCTGACCAGAATTTTTTTTTTTTTAACAAGAACAAAGCAAAACAAAACAAGCATGCATTTGCTCCATCTGTCACTGGCCCATGGAAAATAGGGTGCGGGTTACCCACATTTAATTTGTTTACACAATGACAAAAGGGGCAATACTAATTTAATCTTGTCTTCAAAATCAAATAACGATTAACCACACTGAATTCTTCCCACAAATTGCATTACTATTTTTTATTATTCTAACTAATTATCCACAAGAGTCCTGCTTTTAAGGGTAGACTTTCTATCATGGGTTGTTACAATTGATTAAATGAGAGGCATCTGAAATGTTTTCTTGGCATCCCAATGACGTTACTAATGCAGACTCAGACTTGAATAACTACAGCTGAAACTATAAATGGAAGATGAAAATTATGCCTCCAGATGTGGGGAGTGTTTCACAACACACATCATTCCTCTGCCTCTTCATCTAAAATAATAATAATAGGTGATTCATAGTTTCAAAGCAAGTTTTTCCATGCTTAGAAGCCATATTTTCATTGTGTGACCATAATTTTTAAAGGATTTTCTTTTTTTAAAAAATAGAACATTGTTTTATTTTTTATATTCAGTTTTCCTGTTGATAATTCTGATGTAATTGTTCATCCTTGTTTCTCCATAGGTTATTTTCTTTTTTATTATTATACTTTAAGTTCTAAGGTACATGTGCACAATGTGCAGGTTTGTTACATATGTATTCATGTGCCATGTTGGTGTGCTGCACCCATTAACTCGTTGTTTACATTAGGCATATCTCCTAATGCTTTGGAAAGATAAAGAAGGATTGCCTTGGGATAAAATACAAATTCCACGAATTTTTTTCAAGGTGAAGATTTTTGCAATTGTTGGCTTTTTCTGCAGTTTACCTCACTCCTGTATCTTAATTCCTATTTTCAGAGCCTTTCTCAATTCATGTTGCACTTTTATTGTATGATTTCATTCTTTGGGTACCAAACAATATTGAGGAAGGAATTACTATTATCTCTCTTTCATGGGTAAGGAAACAGAGGTTCAGAGAAATTAAACAATTTATTGAGCAAGGTCACCTAACTAGCAAGAGGCAAAGCTGGGATTGGTGCCCAGGCTGGCCCAATGCCAAAATTAATGCCTCTTCTAGAAACCTAGATTGTCACCAGCCCTGATTTCCATCTCCTTGTTAACCTGAGGAAAGCTCCCGAAAAATTTGGCTTGCTTAGAAAAGATTTTCCAAGTTAATCTCCCACAGACTTGGAGGACAGAGGCTAGTTCTGGTTATTCTCTGTATCTGGAGAGCTTAGTACAGGGCTGGCAACAGAGTATCCATTCATTAGAGCAGCTTTAACTGAGGGACTGGATTCTTCATTTAATCTGCACTAATGGAGTTCTATTGGATGGGGAAGCAGGTAACAGGGAGGACCAAAGGAGAAAGGGAAGGAGGAAGGGATGGAGGATGACGAGAAGATCAAAGAGGCTTGAGAGGCCCCAGAGAAGGACTGGTGACATACGATGGCCGTGAAACCTGCCCAGGTTTTGGTTGAACTCCAAGAGGCCTTTGCAGTAATAGATGAGAAGAGCATATCTGAAAGAAATTATCAGGAGCAGAATGCCAGGCACAGAATATTTCTCCATTATCTGCTAGAGGCAAAAGAAATATAGGTTCTTAAAAACAACTTGTTCTGTTCTACTCTCACACTGTTAAACTACAAATCTTTTTTTTTTTTTCTTTTTTGAGATGTAATCTTGCTCTGTTGCCCAGGCTGGAGTGCAGTGGCATGATCTTGGCTCACTGCAACCTCTGCCTCCCAGGTTCAAGCGATTCTCCTGCCTCAGCCTCCCGAGTAGCTAGGACTACAGGTGCCTGCCACCATGCCCAGCTAATTTTTGTATTTGTAATAGATTTGGGGTTTCACCATGTTGGCCAGATGGTCTCAATCTCTTGTCCTTGTGATCCACCCTCCTCTGCGTCCCAAAGTGCTGGGATTACAGGCATGAGCCATGGTGCCCAGCCTATAAATCTTTAAAGCTAGACAGGCAAAATTTACCAATCTTAAAAAAATACTAAGTAGCATTTATTTAGTTAATAGTCTGGGTCAGACACTCTGCTAACTGGTATGTCTCTATTACCTCATTTAATCCTCACAACAATTCTATGAAATAATTACTATTATTGCCCTTTGTACAGATGAATGGGCTCAGATAAATTAAGTAACTTTCCCAAAGTAAGAAAGCAATAACCTTTCTGAGTGTAAGTTTTATCCTCTGTAAAACAGTGAGTATAACAGCTGCCTACTGGAACTGTGTCCCAGTGAAAAGAGAAAATGTATATACGGGAACAGTCCAGCATACAGCAAATAACAGATCTTCACTCAGTCACTTAAAGCAGAAGTACAGATGCACTTTGAATGCAAGTGGTTAAGGTCCCAGGTGTTATAATCAAACACAGGGGTCAAAGCACTTGCTCTGGCATATTCATCTGGATGGGTTATCTTGGCTCTTTAAGCTAGCCCTGTTTCCTTAGTTGTATGTGCTAATACATAACAATGATAAAATGTGTCTCATGGGGCTATTGGTAATAATCAAATGAGGTTATGCATTTGGGTAGGTAGAATTCTACTATGCCCCCTATAATCTCTGTCCTCTGGTCTCATGTTTTTTGTAATCCCCTACCCGGTGGGAGGCACCTGTGACTTGCTTCTAACTAATAACATGTCAAAGGCAATGGGCTATCATTCCTGTGATTAAGTTCCATTGTATAAGACAAACTTGTCCAACTGACAGCCTGAGGACTGCATGTGACCCAGGACAGCTTTGAATGTGGGCCAACACAAATTTGTGAACTTTCTTAAAATATTATGAAATTTTTTTTTTTTTTTTGGTGATTTTTGTTGAGTTCATCAGCTATCATTTGTGTTAGTGTGTTTTATGTGTGGTCCAAGAAAATTCTTCTTCCAGTGTGGTCCAGGGAAACCTAAAGAGTGGACTTTGTTTTAGCAGAGCAAAAAGAAAGATGCCCCTACGGGCTTTGAAGAAACAAACAGTCATGTTGTGAGCTGCCATGGAGGGACCACTCAGCCAGCAACTCCAGGAAGCCCCCAGGAGCTGAGGTAGCCTCTAGCTGACTGTCAGTAAGAGGTCAGAACCTTCAGTCATGAAGCCACAAGGAAATAACCTGAGAAATTTTGGAAGCAGAGTCTTCCTTAGTTGAGTCTCCAGATGAGAATACAGGTCAGGTGACACCTTGATTGCAGCCTTGTGAGTTCCAGAGGACTCAGCTAAGACTTCTGACTCATAGAAATTGACAGATAATAAATGTGTTGTATTTTAATCTGATAAGTTGTAGTAATTTCTTATGCAGCAAGAAATAACCTAATTGGCACTGAACCTTGTATGTATTCATTTTCAAAAAATACTACATGTATCTTCTACATATGTCAGTCAGTAAACATATGTTTAGAGTTCTTGGGCATAATATATCTCTTTAAAAGACAAATTCATTTATTCAGTTCATGCCTTCTATATAGTTAACAAAGACATATTTTAGAACTTTCTAGTTAATGTCTCCTAATAAGTCCAGAGTTACAGAACACTCTTAGGGGCCCTAGATAGCTTTATTGTAACAAGGTCTCAGAGAGGCTGTGGATGCATAAGATTCAGCTATGTACCTAGAATATGAAAGGCCTCCAAATAAGGAGTGAATATGTAAAGTGGATGGGTGGGACTGACTTTATATAATAAACCATGTCATTTATTTTTAGGCTTTTGTCATATTACTGAACGACAATTTTTAGCAAACTAAATGATAGTAGCAAACTTCAGCTTACGCATGTTTAGCCACGATACAATACATACATGCTTTTAAAATCCTCTCTAACAGCTAGTGAGAATTCAGCCTGAGACAAATTCATAAAACAAGTATTTTATAACTTGTTTGGTGGGACATCAAAAAATGAAGCTAGCTTTATCTATCAGTTATTCAGTCAATGGAAATAGAATACTTTCACAATACAGGCTGCTTCTGCTCTAAGGTGACTGATGTTGGGGGGCTCCTTCTCTAAGGCTGTTGATGTTTGGAGGTTTCTCCCTCAGACTCCAGTTACCCCTAGAGAAGGGGATTACATGTCCATGGACACACCAACAAAAGTATTGAAAGACCAGACAAAAGAAAGTCTTCATCTTGCCATACACTAGAGTTTTCCTTGGCTACAACACTGAATGAGGACCCCACTTACACAGTTTTCCATACATAGTCAAGCACTTTTTCATTATATTAACCTTGAAATCAAGTGAGGACTAGTTTTTATTAACCCATGAATTTCTTCAATAAATAAGTCATTGAGTACCTACCCTATGCCAGTAAAATAAAACAGAAGAGCCTAAAGAAGTTTAGTGACTTGACTGATGTCACACACTTGAAACTCAGAAGAATTGGGACCCACATCTACAGCCAGCTCTGTTGGTCTGTTCCCAACATGTCTTCTGGTCACAACAGCACTTAAACTTGTTTCTGTCACAATGATGTAAGATGCAAGAATATGGATGAAGCTGGAAGCCATCATTCTCAGCAAACTATCACAGGAACAGAAAACCAAACACCACATGTTCTCACTCATAAGTGGGAGTTGAACAATGAGAACACATGGACACAAAGAGGGGAACATCACACACCAGGGCCTTTTGGGGGATGGGGGAAAGAGGAGGGAAAGCATTAGGACAAATACCTAATGCATGTGGGGCTTAAAAATCAAGATGACAGGTTGATTGGGGCAGCAAACCAGCATGGCACATCTATACCTATGTAACAAATCTGCACGTCCTGCAAATGTATCCCAGAACTTAAAGCAAAATAAATAAATGAATACATAACTTTCTGAAATTAGAAAAAACCTGCAACCTCAAGGGGAACAACGTCAGTCAGAATTAGTTCTGAAAGACAAATGATGCCTTGTTGTTCTAACGGGTTTTGCTTAGGACTGTAATTGTCAGGGAAGTACAGCAATGTGTGCCAATTCCAACACTCAACACTTGATGACCCCATACTGTGCAATGAGGAGGCACTGACTCATTACCTAATTACTGTCCAACAGTCTTCAGATTGCCCAGTGGCTTGTGTTGATATTTTTGTTTGTAATTTTAAGTCTGCTATGAACTACTGCTCTAAAGTATACTTTCCAAATATGCCCTGTCAGAAGGGTCTCCAAATGTTTGAAGGAAAAACAAGCACCACTACTTATTTCAAGGTCTTTCCCATATTGTATTCCCAGTACTTGCAACCAGCTATACTAGCCATTAATTCATTTATTAAACAAATGATGATAGATTGCACTTTCTACTTCGGGGGCACAAGCAGGATGAAATTGATTTCCACTGGGCAAGACTAACTCTCAATCATGCCTCCTTGTGTCACATGTATCACTCAGGACCTTCTCTCAGTCTTTACTATAAACTGCCTTTAATTTCTGTTGCAGGGTCCTCACAAAAACACGTTCGGCTATTTCCGGATCTTGTATAGCCTTTGGCATACACGGCTACATTGACCAACTGAACACGAATGGAGAAAAAAAAAACAACCATTAAAGAAAGGACTCTTGAACCCATAGCATGGAAAGGTGTTGAGAGTGACTGTGAGTGTGGGCTGTGGAGCCAGGCTGCATGGATTTGAAATTTGGCTCTACCACACACCAGCTGTGTGTGATCCCAGGCACACTCACTTCACTTCACCTGTAAAAGAAGGATAATAATAGCAATTATCTCATAGGACTATTGGAGGAATGACAAGAGCTAACATAGGTAAAAATCTTAGAACAGTAGCTGACATTTGGTAAGCACTCAATAAATGTTAGCTATCATTATTATAAAGAATATTGAATATTTTCATCCCAATTCTATATATCTTGGTATACTATGTGAATTCACTTTTCATAGTAAATTTGAAAAAATCTGTCTTATAAAATCTTCCATACCAGCTACCTCTGGGGGAGTAATTCCAAAGTCATTATGATAAACATGGGCTATTGTTTTATAATCAGGGCAAGAAGAAACAAATGTTTTTAAAACTTAGATTTATAACATGAATTGGTTTTGTTATTCTGACTCCTTCACCTCCCCATCGTGGTAAGTACAATTTGTTAATTCCTTTCCGTGTTCCTGTGCTAAGCTTTCTTTCCACTCTGATTACTCTTGGCTGGTTCTCGAGCCAGACTGCCTATATTTGCAATCTGGTTCTTCTATATAGAGCTTGGAGATGTATTTTACTCTCTGTGCATCAGTATCCTCTTATCAAATGAGAAAATAAGTTGAACCTACCTCTTAGTATTGTTAAGTTGGCATAATACTGGGCAAAGATAGGTCGCCAATGAATTCTAGCTATGACTGTTACCCTAAGATTTCAGGACAATATCTGACCTCATAGCTGTTCACTGAACACTTTTCGATGTTATGTTCTATGAGCAGCAGGAGCAATGACTCGGTGCTAGGACAGTGCAGAATGGGTAGCAAAGAATGCAAAGTGTTCCATGAAGCCAGAATATGTGTCGCTCCAGACATGAAGGCCAAAACCCTCTTCCAGATGTTGAAACACTCCTGCTGCAAGGCATTGCCTCAAAGCCAGGCCTCTCCACTTTGCTTGGCAATGAAGGCCAATAATCCACCTTAATTTGGAAAATTCCACTCACGTTCCTGGTCTCTGGCTTTCCACATGTCCCCACGAGCTTTTATGCCAGCTTTGAGTTCCAAACGTTGAAGAGGAAGAAAGGAGGGAATGGAAAAAAAACAGGTAGAGGAAAGGTTGGAAATTTAAACTGAATTGTTGGGTAATGGAAAGTCCCTTTCAAGTCTCTTTAATTCTTTATTTGGATTCCATTGAGTGTGTGCCAAAAGAAAAAAAAGGAAAGGTTAAATTCTCCTATCAGATCTGGCAAAGAAGCTCAGCCAAGGCAGCTTAAGGGACAGATTAGCTTGCCTGCAAAGCAGAAGTGTCGATACACAGGATGCCAGCAGGCTGCATGGACCCCTCCTTAGAGGCCTTGGCATCCACTGGCCCTGGGAGGGGCTTGCAGGAGGAAACTGGCCCATAGGCAATAGTTTGATCCTCAAGAAAGTGCAAAACATTCCCTCTGCCCAGAGGTGGAAGGAGGCTTTAGATATTCTCATCTTAACTAGTCGGATTTGCTTCCCTTTGAAGAATAAACTTTCATATCCTCCCCCCAGAGAAATACAAGATTTTGCCCCCAACCTAAGCGTTCATGGACCTCAGCTATGCCACCCACAGACCTTGAACCCCTGTCTTATAACATGAGATCCCTGACCTCTTTGAGAACATCTTACTAAAAGCCTTTCTATTTTTCACAGGCCTCTTTCCATCAGCCTTCCCTAGAGTCAAAACACTTCCTTTCAAACTAAGATCAGATCCAAAATTCAAAACATGTCTGTGGCCTGATGTGTCCGTGTTTAATTAAAAAATACCTGGCAAGTTTAGTGGGGAAAAATAACCCAAAAAACTGATCCTTGGAGTAAATACTGAGCCCTACTATTATCTTCTGGAGGAAATATTGGTCTCTACTTTTAGCTCCTGCAGTCCTGGACTGGTGTTAGGAAAGTCACTCAGCATTTCAGAGTTTTCAATGTTCTCATGAATAAAATGGGAATTTATTAGTCACCTGTCACCCTCTTCAGGTTTTTGTCAGGTTACATTTCCTGTGGGTCAAAGTGATTCTCCAATGATAAAAGGAACTATAGAAATATGAAAGTTTAATGAGCAGCTATCACATGACATGGAGATGGGGACATAGGACCCTCCTTCCCTGAAGGGGCTCCTGTGGAGTGGGGAGGTGGCTGAGGAAGGCAATGACGGCAGTTCGTTATAATAAAGCATTCTGACAAAGGCTTTATGAGACCTTCCAGGGAGAAATCCATGCCTTCTGAGATAATCAGGAAACACTTCCTGAGGAAGAGAAGCATCTGAACTGAACCCACCAGGGCAGTGAGAGGAGCCAGCTGGGAAAAGTAGGGACAGGATATTTCCGTCAAGGGAATCAGCATGCTCAAAATTAAAGAGGAGAAATGTAATAATAATGACTGCATGCTATGGTTTGTCTGTATCTCCACCCAAATCTCATAATGAATTGTAGCTCCCATAATTCCCATGTGTCATGGAGGGATCCAGTGGGAGGTAATTGAATCAGGGGGGTAGGTCTTTCCCATGCTGTTCTCATGATAGTAAATAAGTTTCATGAGATCTGCTGGTTTTATAAAGGGCCTCCCCTGCACACACCCTCTTGCCTGCCATCATGTAAGATGTGACTCTGCTCCTCATTTGCCTGCCCCTATGATTCTGATGCCTCCCCAGTCATGTGGAACTGTGAGTCCATTAAACCTCTTTCCTTTATAAATTACCCTGTTTCAGGTATGTCTTTATTAGCAGCGTGAGAACAGACTAATACACTGTGTATTTCAGCTCAGGCTGCTGATATGGGCATAAGTACTTACTGTGATGCTGTGAGTCTTGAATTAAAACACAAATACTGAAAGGACATTTCAGGGTCATGAAGTGGGGCTGAGGAGGGAGAGAGTAGGGAACAAGTCCCCTCTCGAGTCTCCTCATCACCCTGAAAAAAGGCAGAGCTTAGCTGTTGAGAATCATGATTTTCTCTACTTCCACATTTTGCTGTGTCCCCATGTCCATGGCTCTACTGAGAGATGCTACCAAAGGCCACACTCCCTAAGTGTGTCAGATTCTTCCACCTGCCTTTAGACTCTCCAAATTTCAGATTAGATGACATTTTTATTTCTTTAAGGTCTTTGGGATCCAGCCCTTAAGCCAGGGACACAAGTGTACATCAAGAAAGCTGAGCCCGCTTTCCGGCAGAGGAAAGTAAGCCTATCATTCACGTGAAGAGCATCCTCCAAATGATCGTGTGTCTGCACGTGCATGAAAACACTGAGGATTTAGCAAAACCAAAGAAAAGTATTTGGAAGCCCCTTGCCAAATACTTTTCTCATTAAATTTTAAGTGTGTTTGTGTTTTAAAGGGAAATGTAATCCGTATGTTTCTGATGGACTTAGGTTTAATATATCCAAATGCTTCACAATAATTTCTACCATCCAAGAAGTTCTTGGAACCTGGATTTTAGTCTGAAATCCTCTTCAGAAATAGAAAGCTTAGATGTTTTCTAAGCGTAGGAAGATCATGAAGCAGGTGGGATGAATTTCAGTTTTTGTTTAGTGCATGGAAAAACAAATCTCCCTAAAACAAACTCATCCATGACAGTTCTCACCTGCCCTTTCACTGTGGCATTCACAGTCACTTTACTCATTGGGAAGGTGACCTCACATCTCATTGTCTAATAGTCCCAGTTAATGCCACTTGTCCCAAAATCATTGTCTACAGTGCCCACTTTTATTCTCCAAATATCTTGGTATGAATAAGAAATGATGTGATCATCCTAGATAGGGCAGAGCTCTGATATGCCCATTCTCTACTTCCTTCCCTTTTGAGATAGTCCAGATAGAAATGTAACACAAGTCACAAATTCAAGCTACATATGTGACTTAACATTTTCTAGTAGCCATATTGTATCTGGAATTGGTTCCTTATGGTGAGTTCTTGGTCATGCTAACTTCAAGAATGAAGCCACGGACACTCGCAGTGAGTGTTACAGTTCTTAAAGATGGTGTGTCCGGAGTTTGTTCCTTCCGATGTTCGGATGTGTCTGGAGTTTCTTCCTTCTGGTGGGTTAATGGTCTTACTGACTTCAGGAGTGAAGCTGCAGACCTTCGCAGTGAGTGTTACAGCTCTTAAAGGTAGTGCGGACCCACAGAATGAGTAACAGCAAGATTTATTGCCAAGAGTGCAAGAACAAAGCTTCCACAGCATGGAAGGGAACTGGAACAGGTTGCCTGCTGCTGGCTCAGGTGGCCAGCTTTTATTCCCTTATTTGACCCCGCTCATGTCCTGCTGATTGGTCCATTTACAAACCTTTAGCTAGATACAGAGTGCTGATTGGTGCATTTATAATCCTTTAGCTAGACAGAAAAGTTCTCCAAGTCCCCACCTGACCCGGAAGCCTAGCTGGCTTCACCTCTCAAATTAAAAATAGTAAAAATAAACAGGCAAAATCAATTTAAATATATTTCATTTAACCAAATATATCTAAAATATTATCATTTCAAAATATAATCAACATAAAATATTAACAAGATATTTTACATTACTCTATTTATACTAAGTCTTTGAAACTTATGATGCATCTCAAATTGGACTTACTATATGCCATAACCACATACCACAATTGTCTACTGTCCTGGACTGTGCAGTTCTGCTATGAATGTCTTCCATGTCATGCTTTTTTTACCCCATTTATGGTTAGTAGTCAAATTCATTTACAGTGAGTTCCTGTACTTGTATCTGAGTATGTAAAGTGAAAATATTCAAAGACTGGCTTTAAAACCATTATTTTCCCATGGCCTTAACAATAATAATAAAATCAATTTTAACACTCAAATCCCAGGAATAACTTTGTATTCAAGGTGGTATCTTGTCTCCCCTTGAAATATTGAAATCCATTATTTTCATGGGGTAGCTAGACACATAGCAATGCAATTTTTAAGTGAGGAAAAATATATTGGCTATTTCAATATTTCACATTAACCTCAGTATACAATCAACAAAGGTTGGTTGCTCTCATTTTTATGTTCTTCTTGACTGCTACCCTTTAGTGTCCTTCTAGGTCAATAAGATTCTTTTTTTTGTTTTGTTTTAAGCCCTGCCCCAGGGCCTCTGCCATGCCTGTAAACATCAGACACCTAGTCATTGGTCATTGTCCTAGGAAGGTATTTGGGCTCTGACTTCGACTCTCACTTGTTTAGGAACTATCTGGCAGGGACTTCTTCCCCAACCACTGGGCATGAAACATCAAAGGCCATTCACTGACATCTGCTACTGGAAATGACAGACTTTCTCCAAAAGTGCCACATTTGATTAGTGCTACATTCAATTCTCATTTAAATTGAAATTGTCACTTCCTTGTCACACTGGGCTCCTAAAAGGCCATGTTCACATATGCTCATGTGCATGAACACACACACACACACGTGCGCGTGCGTGCGCGTGGTTGGTAATTAATGCATTTGTGTATTCTTTTCTTCTTCCTCCCTGCTTATATTTCTTCCTTTCTTCCTTTTTAGCATTTGCCACTAAGGCTGACATATAATATGTACCTGATATGGTTCAGCTGTGTCCCCACACAAATCTCATCTTGAATTGTAATCCCCATATTCCCCATGTGTCAAGGGAGGGACCCAGTGGGAGGTGACTGGATCATGGGGGCAGTTTCCCCCATGCTGTTCTCATGAAAGTAAGTTCTCATGAGATCTGATGGTTTTATAAGTGTTTGACAGTTCCTCCTTCATAGGCTCACACTCTCACCTGCCACCTTGTGAAGAAGGTGCCTGCTTCCCCTTCTGCCATGACTGTAAGTTTCCTGAGGCCTCCCCAGTCATGTGGAACTGTAAGTCAATTAAACCTCCTTTGTTTATAAATTACCCAATCTCAGGTAGTATCTTTATAGCAGTGTGAGAATGGATTAATACAGTACCCAATAAATACTTCTTAGCTAACTGATATACCTGACAAATTTTAATAAAAAGCAAGAGGCTTTAAAATTTTAAAAATACTCATAACTAAACATTTAAAGGCAAATTTATAATTCCAGTTGTCACTACAAACCAACTCAACAGGCTTGAGCCATTTCTAATCTGGGAAAGTCTAAAATAAAGCTAATTCTGTTAGCTTTTTAATGGGACAAAAATTATGATTACTTGAAAACTTTAACTTAGAATTCTCAGACTTGAGGATAATTAAAGTCACAGCTTGAATGTTACAGAAATAACTATTTCAATTTAATTTACTATTGCATACAATATAAGGGCTGATTACTTTCCCCTCAGCATTTTGGACTTTGATATAACTTCCTTTTTGTGAGTTAAATTTACTTAAGTGTCAATATTTTGCAATTCAAAGTACCAATTAATTTTATGTGCGCTTTTCCCACTTAAAAAAAAAAATAAAGCAGCATTCAACAAAATTGTAAATGTTCTCTTGTTTTACTTCTCTCACACGCTTAGGGCTTGAGTTGTATTTTAGAAATGTTTGTGTCAGGATAAGGCAAAGTCAGGGTGTTCTTAGGTCAAAAGCTCTAATCATCAAATAAATTCATCACCACATTGGTTTTATTCTTGGACACTCATCCCTTTTACCTAAGAATGTAATGTGACATATTCAAAAGAACACCTGGTCTAGAGAATAATGGGATTTGAAACCTAGATTTCTATGAGATGTTGGGTGATGTGTTTTAACCTCTCTTAATCTCTCCAAATAATAATAATAATAATAGTACCTATTGAATGCTTATATGCTAGGTACTGTTCTTGGTAAGTTTCAAATGTTATCTCATATAATAATTATTAAAAATCCCATCTCTCCATTTTGAAGATAAGAAAAATGAAGCTTTAAAAAGTTAAATAACATGCTCAGAATCGCACAGCTAGTACAGAATAAAATCTGGATTCCCAACTCATCCAACAGATTTCAGTTTCACTGTTTTAATCCCTACTACTTGGATTCTGTAAACTGAAGGTGGCACCATTGTTAAGACACAGACTGGGAGACATGATGCAGAGAACACATCTGGCTCAAGATTACTGTTGTCAGTGGACCATAGGTACCCCAGAGCTCTAATTCATCCTCTGTTTGACCTGTCAACCTAAAATGAGTGACACAGAGATCAACTCTCCAAAACAAAGAACTTATGCAGGAAGAAACAAGGGATTGCATTTCTGGATATGTATGCTATGGCAGACCATAGGCACATCTGAGGAAGCATAAGCAAGGAAAGCTTTTTTAAATTGTTTAATTTTTCTTTTTTTAGAGATGGAGGCTTGCTCTGTCAGCCAGGCTGGAGTACAGTGGGAAAATCACAGATAACTGTAGATTCAACCTCCTAGGCTCAAGCAATCCTCCCACCTCAGCCTCCCAAATAGTTGGGATTACAGTGTGAGCCACTGTGCCCAAGGAGAAGCTTTTAAAGGCAAGACCATTGTTTACAGGAGTTGATCAAAGGCAGTGGTGTTGGTGCTAGCTTTTGATAGGTGAAGGTCTTTGTAAAAGAGGCTTAACTGGAAAGTTCTGGTTGGGAAAGTCTTTTGTGGCAGTTCTTGTTACTGTCAGACCTGTGTAAGGGTCCTTCCTTCATGGCCTCCCAGTTCCATTTTCTTAAACTTTGACATGAGTGACTCCATCTTTGTACTAATAATTTTCACAGACCTGAGAGAGAATCACCCCAAACTGTCATGTTTACATCTTTCTATGTGGCCCAAATTTACACAGTCCTGCAAAATAAATACTGAACCAGCCAGTAGGAGCAATACGCTTACCAGGCTATCCTTCTGGAAACCTTGCAGGCTACAAGTCCCAAGACAGCCCTGTAGGCACAAGCCCTAGAGCAACTCACAGCATCTGGTCGATTCCACATAAAGTTCAGAGTTCCCCAAGGGTCGTCCCAACCAGTTAGCATAGCCAGACCCAGAGACAGGGACTCCAAGAGCTCAGCCATCCCTGACACTGGGCAGACCAGGACCCCCTGTTTTCCAGATCAAAAGACAGTATTGTTAACAGTCAGATCTTCTAACGGGGTGGACAAAATTGATCTGAGAGAAGCAGCGAAGAACAATGAAAAGACCATCTCATCAGCTTTCACATTCCCAGAGACTAGACTAGACCCCTGCCCTTCTACATTAGGTGAGTCATTTTAGTGTCCTACCACACAAAACTTGCCATTTTGATTAAGCAAATTCAAGACAGATACCTGTCTCTGAAATCAAAAGAATTTTTAAGAATGTGCCCGCCGGGCGCAGTGGCTCAGGCCTGTAATCCCAGCACTTTGGGAGGCCGAGGTGGGCGGATCACGAGGTCAAGACATCGAGATCATCCTGGCTGAAACCCCGTCTCTACTAAAAAAACAAACAAACAAAAGTTAGCTGGACATGGTGGCGGGCGCGTGTAGTCCCAGGTACACCGGAGGCTGAGGCAGGAGAATGGCCTGAACCCGGGAGGCGGAGCTTGTAGTGAGACGAGATCACGGCACTGCACTCCGGCCTGGGCGACAGAGCGAGACTCCGTCTCAAAAAAAAAAAAAAAAAAATGTACCAATGAACAATTTCATTCTTGTTATTTATCCTGCGACTGGCTTCCATAAAAAATCATAGAGCAGAAGCCAATCAACTTGAAAGTTAGAACACTGGGAACAGTTTCTCATCTGCCCCTTATGAATTTCATGACTGTCAGGAAGTTATTTCATCTTTCTTGCTCAGTTTATTCACCCCATTTAAACTTGTAAACACACACATTCCAGAAGTCTCTATATTCCTTCCCCACTTGATTTTCCCCATAATAATTTTTATTTCTAATATATTAATTTATTCATTTTGTGAATTGTTCCCCCAGTAAAATGTAAGTTACATATAGATGCTACTGAATCTCCCTGTTCCAGAACAGAATACATAGGAATTCAACAGATATTTCTGGCAGTTGTTGTTGAATGTATTATGTGATTTGATTATGCTGTATCAGTGGTCATCCTCTTGAGATCCTATGAACCCTGTGAATTCATTAAGATAGTATTAGACAAGCCTTTGGCTAATTTGAATATGACTGAAAGCATAATGGAGATAACACATTTTAACCATCACTATATTTCTCCAGGTAACATATCTAACATCTTATTATACAAGATAATTTAATGCTTCTTAAAATTGCTATTTATTATTACTTTTCACTATTTTCCTAAATTATCTATGTCTTTTGTTAATAAAAATGATAATGCTATTAGTTTGACCAAAAGTCAAAACAAGAGACAGTGGAAGGAAAAAGCTACAAAAGGAATCTTTGGCATGTGACATTTCTCAAGTTAGTTAATCTTCTCAAGCCATATTTTGTTACCTTAAAAATAAGTGTAGTATAAGATAGCACACAAAAATAGCCTAACATGTACTTAAAGAACATTAGCTCCTTTTTTCTTTCACATGTTGGAGAACAAATTCTTTTCCAACCCTAGAATCCAGGATTCTTTGTTGCTGGAGCTGCACAAGCCTGAGATGTGTAAGTGCAGTTTAAGACCAGAATTTCAAAAGATCATACTGTTCACTTAAGAGCTCTTTTAAAAAGTTCAACAAATAAGACTTAACAAATCATTATTAAGCTATTGTGAGTTCAAATCTTATTGAACTTACTGAACACTGCAAAATTGGCTCAGAAAAGACAGCAACATAGGCAAGGACAGCAATTATATCTCTGATTCTCAGGAAAAGTAACCAATGTGGGGCAATTCATTGGGTGGTTTATTTCTAGTTGCAAAAGGAGAGAATGGGCAAAAGTGAGAGACTGAGATAAAGTTTGAGAAGAAACAGAGGACACTGGAAGACAGAGTGACAGAGCAGGTTGAATACAAAAGCTAATTCCTTCCTTATGCTAAGAACCCCCCATCTGCATTAGTATTTGAGCAGTAGAGGAATTAAACAAGCATATTCCCTCTTTCCCCCCATTGGTCGATAAGTGACACCCAGAAAAGAGGTCAGAAGAATACAACTTAAAATGGGAATATTTTTAATTTCTCAACATTTCTCATGATTCTTGAAAGTAGGAACCTTTCATGGTTATCTCTGTCAAGAATCCTTGAGGATATTCATGGGACATTAAACACAATAATAATAACTAGGAGCAGTTTCTCTATGCCAAGATGTTATCTTAGATACTTTGCACTTATTACCTTGTTTAGTTTTACCCTTCAAAAATTCCACAATTTTCTAAGTATTATTAGTTCCATTTTTTAAGATAAGGAAGCTGAGCTTCAGAACAGTTAAGAGATTTTATTAATCAAAATAGGATAGGTTATATTAAATTAACAAACAGTCTCCAAATCTAAAGGTTTTGTTTGTTTGTGTGTTTGTTTGTTTTAACACAAAGTTCTTTCTGATTTGAATCCAGGGCACTCTCCAGAATAACTTTCCTCCAAGTGGTGAGTTGAAACTCCAAGCTGATCACCACTTTGAATCTGCAATCTTAATGTGAGACCTCTTCAATAGCTATTTTGGCAGGAGAATAAAAAAAAGTAGAAGATCTCACACTAACAAATGCTTCAGCCCAGAAGTGGTACGTGTCACTTCTGCTTACAGCCAATGGGCAACAAAAAGCCCTCATTCAACTGTGATTACCCACAAGAAGAGAAGAATTAGACATCAGTAAGTCCTAACAGAGGCTTGCCCAAGGCTACATAGGGAGAAGACAGAGTAGCAAAGATCCCATTTCAAATGTTTTGATTCCAAATTCCTAGTTTATTGCTTTGCCAGCCAACTAAATAGGAAATTCTAAATGTATAAAAGAAAGATTCTAAAATATTAACAACATTTTAGAAACTGTACATGCTTAGGAAAGATTTAGGGCAAGTAAGAAGTTTCTTGCCACCTTAAATTATACTCTACTGTCAACCAAAAACAGATGTTTCTGGAACCACAGATGCTTCTGGAAGAGCCAAAAGGGAGAAGTCTATTACAAGTAAATTCTCCAAATATGAGAGCTTTTGAGTGATGAATAAGCACCAGCTTGAATCTTCTATAGCCAGAAGCTTTAGAATTAGGAGCTTTAAGAATGTATGAGAAGGGACTCAGTATCTCAGCTTTCAATGTCCAGTAGTAGTAGGATTGAAAACAGCACTGGATTTAGACTTAAAAGATCAGATTTTTGGTTTGCTACCCATGGCACCACGAACAAATCAGTTATTCTCTGTCAGATTCATTACATTGTCTATTAATAGTGAAACATGCATCTCTTACCTCCTGGAATACATGGTACATGTAGGAAACACAAAGATTTCATAATACCCCAGACTCTTTCTCTTACTTTACAGTCTCTGAAAGTGTCTCTCCTTCTCTCTTGAATGCCCTATCCCACTCAGTCACCCTTCATATGGCTAACCATATGAAAACACATATGATCCTGTATTACAATGCCATTTTACATGCCTGTTTCCCAACTCTGCTGTGAACTCCTTCACAAGAAGATGGTGTCTTGCTGTGCATCATTGAATGACCAACAAACATAGGAGTTGTGCTGAAAACGTACATTAGGGACTTGAAATTCCAGAAATACTATGAACAAAACATTCTAACACTGAAAATGCTGAATACAATATACACAGACTTCTCATTAAATGCATCAATGGACTAACAAACAAGGAAAAATATGTAAAGGACAAAACCTAAATGCACAAGGGTAACTCAGAAAGTTGAGCATAGCACTGAAGTCAGCTCGCATCCAGGGTTTGTTTACTGAGCTCCAATGGTCTTGAGCCATAGTTAACGAGGAGACAATCCCCAAAGCTTATCCAAAGTAGGAAATCTGATAGGAGATTTCCCAAAGAGTTAGGATCTTAATTTAAGACTGAACATAAAATGAATCCACCATCAAAGTGATTACAAAAGGATGACCCTGTCACAAACTTTTACACTGTGTGGAAGACAAAAAGCTCTCTGAACATTCCTAATCATAAGTTGGTCTCCAGTTGGGCTTATTGTTTCAAATCTCCATAACTGGGTGAAAATTCCTATCTAAAGATCTGGTTTAGAGTATTCCCAAATTAGTGGAACAAATCTCCCCTAAAGGAATGAGGTCCAAATCAGGCCTCAAGTAATTCTTCAGATGAGGAATTAGAGGAGAGAACTCACTATCACCTCTTCCATTCAATATTTGTTGGGGGTCCTAAAGAAACAAAATAGAATAAAAGTCATGAATAAAAACAGAAGTTACACATTTCTAAAAAAAAAAAAAAGAAAAATATTATTGTTCATAGATGACATGATTATCCACACACAAAAAAACACAATCAACAGATTAACCATTAGACTCAATAGATATATTATCAGAAGTTCTTGATAAAATATGAAATATGAACAAACAGAAAACAGACTTCAAAATTTATAAAATTAAGTATTTACGTCTGTTACACATAAATCTCACAGAAATGGGAAGGAGCTTTATGGAAAATATAAAACTCTATTGAAAAACATTAAAGAGGGGGGCGGAGCAAGATGGCCGAATAGGAACAGCTCCAGTCTCCAACTCCCAGCGCGAGCGACACAGAAGACCGGTGATTTCTGCATTTTCAACTGAGGTACTGGGGTCATCTCACTAGGGAGTGCTGGACAATCGGTGCTGGTCAGCTGCTGCAGCCTGACCAGCGAGAGCTGAAGCAGGGCGAGGCATCGCCTCACCTGGAAGCGCAAGGGGGAAGGGGATCCGTTTTCCTAGACAGGGGAACTGAGACACACAACACCTGGAAAATCGGGTAACTCCCACCCCAATACTGCGCTGTAAGCATACAGGCACACCAGGAGAATATATCCCACACCTGGCCGGGAGGGTCCCACGCCCACGAAGCCTCCCTCACTGCTAACACAGCAGTCTGCCGCGATCTATCCGCAAGGCAGCAGCGAGGCTGGGGGAGGGGCGCCCGCCATTGCTGAGGCTTAAGTAGGTAAACAAAGCCGCTGGGAAGCTCGAACTGGGTGGAGCTCACAGCAGCTCAAGGAAGCCTGCCTGTCTCTGTAGTCTCCACCTCTGGGGACAGCGCACAGCTGAAGACCAACAGGGGAAGTAGCGGGAGGCGGTGCAGACGCGAACGACTCTGTCTGACAGCTTTGGGGAGAGCCGTGGATCTCCCAACGCGGAGGTTGAGATCTGAGAACGGACAGACTGCCTGCTCAGGTGTGTCCCTGACCCCTGAGTAGCCTAGCTGGGAGAAATCCCCCACTAGGGGCAGTCTGACACCCCACACTTCACAGGGTGGAGTACACCCCTGAGAGGAAACTTCCAAAGGAAGAATCAGACAGGTACACTTGCTGTTCAGCAATATTCTATCTTCGGCAACCTCTGCTGCTGATACCCAGGCAAACAGGGTCTGGAGTGGACCTCAAGCAATCTCCAACAGACCAACAGACAGTCCTTCTGACTGTCAGAAGGAAAACTATCAAACAGGAAGGACACCTATACCAAAACCCCATCAGTACATCACCATCATCAAAGACCAGAGGCAGATAAAACCACAAAGATGGGGAAGAAGCAGGGCAGAAAAGCTGGAAATTCAAAAAATAAGAGCGCATCTCCCCCTGCAAAGGAGCGCAGCCCATCGCCAGCAACGGATCAAAGCTGGTCAGAGAATGACTTGGACGAGAGGAGAGAAGAAGGCTTCAGTCCATCAAACTTATCAGAGCTAAAGGAGGAATTACGTACCCAGTGCAAAGAAACTAAAAATCTTGAAAAAAGAGTGGAAGAATTGACAGCTAGACTAATTAATGCAGAGAAGATCATAAACGAAATGACAGAGATGAAAACCATGACACGAGAAATACGTGACAAATGCACAAGCTTCAGTAACCGACTCGATCAACAGGAAGAAAGAGTATCAGCGATTGAAGATCAAATGAATGAAATGAAGCGAGAAGAGAAACCAAAAGAAAAAAGAAGAAAAAGAAATGAGCAAAGCCTGCAAGAAGTATGGGATTACGTGAAAAGACCAAATCTACGTCTGATTGGGGTGCCTGAAAGTGAGGGGGAAAATGGAACCAAGTTGGAAAACACGCTTCAGGATATCATCCAGGAGAACTTCCCCAACCTAGTAGGGCAGGCCAACATTCAAATTCAGGAAATACAGAGAATGCCACAAAGATACTCCTCCAGAAGAGCAACTCCAAGACACATAATTGCCAGATTCACCAAAGTTGAAATGAAGGAAAAAATCTTAAGGGCAGCCAGAGAGAAAGATCGGGTTACCCACAAAGGGAAGCCCATCAGACTAACAGCAGATCTCTCGGCAGAAACTCTACAAGCCAGAAGAGAGTGGGGGCCAATATTCAACGTTCTTAAAGAAAAGAATTTTCAACCCAGAATTTCATATCCAGCCAAACTAAGTTTCATAAGTGAAGGAGAAATAAAATCCTTTACAGATAAGCAAATGCTTAGAGATTTTGTCACCACCAGGCCTGCCTTACAAGAGACCCTGAAGGAAGCCCTAAACATGGAAAGGAACAACAGGTACCAGCCATCGCAAAAACATGCCAAAATGTAAAGACCATCGAGGCTAGGAAGAAACTGCATCAACTAACGAGCAAAATAACCAGATAATATCATAATGGCAGGATCAAGTTCACACATAACAATATTAACCTTAAATGTTAATGGACTAAATGGTCCAATTAAAAGACACAGACTGGCAAACTGGATAAAGAGTCAAGACCCATCAGTCTGCTGTATTCAGGAGACCCATCTCACATGCAGAGACATACATAGGCTCAAAATAAAGGGATGGGGGAAGATCTACCAAGCAAATGGAGAACAAAAAAAAGCAGGGGTTGCAATCCTTGTCTCTGATAAAAAAGACTTTAAACCATCAAAGATCAAAAGAGACAAAGAAGGCCATTACATAATGGTAAAGGGATCAATTCAACAGGAAGAGCTAACTCTCCTAAATATATATGCACCCAATACAGGAGCACCCAGATTCATAAAGCAATTCCTTAGAGACTTACAAAGAGACTTAGACTCCCATACAATAATAATGGGAGACTTCAACACTCCGCTGTCAACATTAGACAGATCAACGAGACAGAAAGTTAACAAGGATATCCAGGAATTGAACTCATCTCTGCACCAAGCAGACCTAATAGACATCTATAGAACTCTCCACCCCAAATCAACAGAATATACATTCTTCTCAGCACCACATCGCACTTATTCCAAAATTGACCACATAATTGGAAGTAAAGCACTCCTCAGCAAATGTAAAAGAACAGAAATTATAACAAACTGTCTCTCAGACCACAGTGCAATCAAACTAGAACTCAGGACTAAGAAACTCAATCAAAACCGCTCAACTACATGGAAACTGAACAACCTGCTCCTGAATGACTACTGGGTACATAACGAAATGAAAGCGGAAATAAAGATGTTCTTTGAAACCAATGAGAACAAAGATACAACATACCAGAATCTCTGGGACACATTTAAAGCAGTGTGTAGAGGAAAATTTATAGCACTAAATGCCCATAAGAGAAAGCAGGAAAGATCTAAAATTGACACTCTAACATCACAATGTTAGAGAAAAGAACTAGAGAGGCAAGAGCAAACACATTCAAAAGCTAGCAGAAGGCAAGAAATAACTAAGATCAGAGCCGAACTGAAGGAGATAGAGACACAAAAAACCCTCCAAAAAATCAATGAATCCAGGAGTTGGTTTTTTGAAAAGATCAACAAAATTGACAGACCGCTAGCAAGGCTAATAAAGAAGAAAAGAGAGAGGAATCAAATAGATGCAATAAAAAATGATAAAGGGGATATCACCACTGACCCCACAGAAATACAAACTACCATCAGAGAATACTATAAACGCCTCTATGCAAATCAACTAGAAAATCTAGAAGAAATGGATAATTTCCTGGACACTTACACTCTCCCAAGGCTAAACCAGGAAGAAGTTGAATCCCTGAATAGACCAATAGCAGGCTCTGAAATTGAGGCAACAATTAATAGCCTACCCACCAAAAAAAGTCCAGGACCAGATGGATTCACAGCTGAATTCTACCAGAGATACAAGGAGGAGCTGGTACCATTCCTTCTGAAACTATTCCAATCAATAGAAAAAGAGGGAATCCTCCCTAACTCATTTTATGAGGCCAACATCATCCTGATACCAAAGCCTGGCAGAGACACAACAAAAAAAGAGAATTTTAGACCAATATCCCTGATGAACATTGATGCAAAAATTCTCAATAAAATACTGGCAAACCGGATTCAGCAGCACATCAAAAAGCTTATCCACCATGATCAAGTGGGCTTCATCCCTGGGATGCAAGGCTGGTTCAACATTCGCAAATCAATAAACGTAATCCAGGATATAAACAGAACCAAAGACAAGAACCACATGATTGTCTCAATAGATGCAGAAAAGGCTTTTGACAAAATTCAACAGCCCTTCATGCTAAAAACGCTCAATAAATTCGGTATTGATGGAACGTACCTCAAAATAATAAGAGCTATTTATGACAAACCCACAGCTAATATCATACTGAATGGGCAAAAACTGGAAAAATTCCCTTTGAAAACTGGCACAAGACAGGGATGCCCTCTCTCACCACTCCTATTCAACATAGTGTTGGAAGTTCTGGCTAGGGCAATCAGGCAAGAGAAAGAAATCAAGGGTATCCAGGTAGGAAAAGAAGAAGTCAAATTGTCCCTGTTTGCAGATGACATGATTGTATATTTAGAAAACCCCATCGTCTCAGCCCAAAATCTCCTTAAGCTGATAAGCAACTTCAGCAAAGTCTCAGGATACAAAATTAATGTGCAAAAATCACAAGCATTCTTATATACCAGTAACAGACAAACAGAGAGCCAAATCAGGAATGAACTTCCATTCACAATTGCTTCAAAGAGAATAAAATACCTAGGAATCCAGCTTACAAGGGATGTAAAGGACCTCTTCAAGGAGAACTACAAACCACTGCTCAGTGAAATCAAAGAGGACACAAACAAATGGAAGAACATACCATGCTCATGGATAGGAAGAATCAATATCGTGAAAATGGCCATACTCCCCAAGGTTATTTATAGATTCAATGAAATCCCCATCAAGCTACCAATGAGTTTCTTCACAGAATTGGAAAAAACTGCTTTAAAGTTCATATGGAACCAAAAAAGAGCCCGCATTGCCAAGACAATCCTAAGTCAAAAGGACAAAGCTGAAGGCGTCACGCTACCTGACTTCAAACTATACTACAAGGCTACAGTAACCAAAACAACATGGTACTGGTACCAAAACAGAGATATAGACCAATGGAACAGAACAGAGTCCTCAGAAATAATACCGCACATCTACAGCCATCTGATCTTTGACAAACCTGAGAGAAACAAGAAATGGGGAAAGGATTCCCTATTTAATAAATGGTGCTGGGAAAATTGGCTAGCCATAAGTAGAAAGCTGAAACTGGATCCTTTCCTTACCCCTTATACGAAGATTAATTCAAGATGGATTAGAGACTTAAATGTTAGACCTAATACCATAAAAACCCTAGAAGAAAATCTAGGTAGTACCATTCAGGACATAGGCATGGGCAAGGACTTCATGTCTAAAACGCCAAAAGCAACGGCAGCAAAAGCAAAAATTGACAAATGGGATCTAATTAAACTAAAGAGCTTTTGCACAGCAAAAGAAACTACCATCAGAGTGAACAGGCAACCTACAGAATGGGAGAAAATTTTTGCAACCTACTCGTCTGACAAAGGGCTAATATCCAGAATCTACAAAGAACTCAAACAAATATACGAGAAAAAAACAAACAACCCCATCAAAAAGTGGGCAAAGGATATGAACAGACATTTCTCAAAAGAAGATATTCACACAGCCAACAGACACATGAAAAAATGCTCATCATCACTCGCCGTCAGAGAAATGCAAATCAAAACCACAATGAGATACCATCTCACACCAGTTAGAATGGCAATCATTAACAAGTCAGGAAACAACAGGTGTTGGAGAGGATGTGGAGAAATAGGAACACTTTTACACTGTTGGTGGGATTGTAAACTAGTTCAAACATTATGGAAAACAGTATGGCAATTCCTCAAGGATCTAGAACTAGATGTACCATATGACCCAGCCATCCCACTACTGGGTATATACCCAAAGGATTATAAATTATTCTACTACAAAGACACATGTACACGTATGTTTATTGCGGCACTATACACAATAGCAAAGACTTGGAATCAACCCAAATGTCCATCAGTGACAGACTGGATTAAGAAAATGTGGCACATATACACCATGGAATACTATGCAGCCATAAAAAAGGATGAGTTTGCGTCCTTTGTAGGGACATGGATGCAGCTGGAAACCATCATTCTTAGCAAACTATCACAAGAACAGAAAACCAAACACTGCATGTTCTCACTCATAGGTGGGAACTGAACAATGAGATCACTTGGACTCGGGAAGGGGAACATCACGCACTGGGGCCTATCATGGGGAGGGGGGAGGGGGGAGGAGGGAGGGATTGCATTGGGGAGTTATACATGATATAAATGATGAATTGATGGGTGCTGACGAGTTGATGGGTGCAGCACACCAACATGGCATAAGTATACATATGTAACAAACCTGCACGTTATGCACATGTACCCTAGAACTTAAAGTATAATAAAAAAAAAAAAAAAAAAAGAAAAACATTAAAGAAGGACAAAATTTTAAAGAAGAGATATGTACATGCATAGGAAGAGTCAATATTTATGTCACTTCTTTATAAATTTATTTATAAGCCTATAAAGTCAATATAATTCTAAGAAAGTTTTAACAGGTTATTTTTAAGGAACTTGGCAAAATGAACATTTTATATGAAATAGCAACACTCCAAGGACAGCGAAAACACTCCTGAGGAAGAACAATTTGGGGTTTTAACTTTCACAATACCAGGCATTATTAGGTGAGGATAATTAAAGCAGGCTGGTGTTGGTGTACAGAAAGACAAATACGTACAGAAGAAGAAAAAGGTGGACAAAAACAGGCCCATACATATTTGGTAACCCGATTTATGACAGCCAGCATTGCAGATCAGTGGCAAAAGATGACCAGTCAGCAAATAATCTTAGAGCAATTGGTTACTTACATGGACAAAAATAAAAATTAACCCCATCTCACACCACACATAATATCAATTTCAGCCAGTTTAAATATTTAATTACAAAAATAAAAAATATAAAGCTTCTAAAATATAATACAGGAGAATACCAGAATATCTTGATGATATCCAGGGAAGGAAGGGTTTATAAACAAGAAATAGAAAGTACAAATCTTGAGGAAATGAATGATGTACTTTGTCAATGTTAAGAACATCTATGCATCCAAAGGCATAGAAAAGAAACCGAAGTGACGAGGTACCAAGCAAGAGAAGATGTTTGGGAAGATATCATGATGAAATTAGTATCCAGACTGTATATACATGTATATACAATTTATATTAATCGATAAAGACAAACAATTTAATAAAATAAAATGGGAAAAGTCTTGAGTAAGCATCTCGCAAAATTAGAAACTGTAATGACCAGTTTAAAAATATTCTTCATCTCGCTAGTAATCAAACTAATGCAAACTAAAACCACAAGGGGGGACAAATTTTTTTATCCAATAGATTGGCAAATATTAAAGACTAAGAATAACAAGTGTTGACAAGGATGTGAGGCAGACATCCTGCATGATAGACAGCAGGTGGGATTGTAAATGGGCATAGTGGTGTAACAAGGCTATGGCATTATCTAGTAAGGTTGGAAATGTTTAAATCCTGCAACCCATCAGTTTCATTCTCTGCAGTCTATGCTGAAGAGAACTTCGCCCATGTATACCATGAATTTATATAATAATGTTACTACAAGCACTTGTAGTAACAAGAAAACAAATGTAAAGGAAGCAACTAAAATGCCTATTAAGAGTGAAATGGGGGGTTGGGAGCAAGATGGCCGAATAGGAAAAGCTCCAGCTTCCAGCTCCCAATGCAAGTGACAGAGAAGATGGGTGATTTCTGCATTTTCAACTGAGGTACCGGGTTCATCTCACTGGGGAGTGCTGGACAATCGGTGCTGGTCAGCTGGTGCAGCCCGACCAGCAAGAGCTGAAGCAGGGCGAGGCATCACCTCACCTGGGAAGTGCAAGGGGGAAGAGAATCCCTTTTCCTAGCCAAGGGAAACTGAGACACACAATACCTGGAAAATCGGGTAACTCCCACCCCAATACTGCGCTTTACCAAGGGCCTTAGCAAATGGCACACCAGGAGATTATATCCCACACCTGGTCCAGAGGGTCCCACAACCACAGAGCCTCCCTCATTGCTAGCACAGCAGTCTGAGATCTAACTGCAAGGCAGCAGCGAGGCTGGGGTAGGGGCGCCCACCATTGCTGAGGCTTAAGTAGGTAAACAAAGCCTCTGGGAAGTTTGAACTGGGTGGAGGCCACCACAGCTCAAGGACGCCTGCCTGTCTTTGTAGACTCCACCTCTGGGTGGAGTCTGACAGGTGTCTGACAGCTTTGAAGAGAGGAGTGGATCTCCCAGCACGGAGGCTGAGATCTGAGAACGGACAGACTGCCTGCTCAAGTGGGTCCCTGACCCCTGAGTAGCCTAACTGGGAGACATCCCCCACTAGGTGCAGACCGACACCTCACACCTCACACGGTGGGGTACACCCCTGAGACTGAGCTTCCAGAGCAAGAATCAGACAGCAACACTCGCTGTTCAGCAATATTCTGTCTTCTGCAGCCTCTGCTGCTGATACCCAGGCAAACAGGGTCTGGAGTGGAACTCAAGCAATCTCCAACAGACCTACAACTGAGGGTCCTGACTGTTAGAAGGAAAACTAACAAACAGAAAGGATACCCACACCAAAACCCCATCAGTACGTCACCATCATCAAAGACCAAAGGCAGATAAAACCACAAAGATGGGGAAAAAGCAGGGCAGAAAAGCTGGAAATTCAAAAAATCAGAGCGCATCTCCCCCTGCAAAGGAACGCAGCTCATCGCCAGCATCTGAACAAAGCTGGATGGAGAATGACTTTGACGAGTTGAGAGGAGAAGGCTTCAGTCGATCAAACTTCTCAGAGCTAAAGGAGGAACTACGTATCCAGCGCAAAGAAACTAAAAACCTTGAAAAAAGAATAGAAGAATGGATAACTAGAATAATCAATGCAGCAAAGGCCATAAATGAACTGACAGAGATAAAAACCATGACACGAGAAATACATGACAAACGCACAAGCTTCAGTAACCGACTCAATCAACTGGAAGAAAGAGTATCAATGATTGAAGATCAAATGAATGAAATGAAGTGAGAAGTCTAGAGAAAAAAAAAGGAAAAAGAAATGAACAAAGACTCCAAGAAATATGGGATTATGTGAAAAGACCAAATCTACGTCTGATTGGGGTGCCTGAAAGTGAGGGGGAAAATGGAACCAAGTTGGAAAACACGCTTCAGGAGATCATCCAGGAGAACTTCCCCAACCTAGTAAGGCAGGCCAACGTTCAAATTCAGGAAATACAAAGAATGCCACAAAGATACTCCTCAAGAAGAGCAACTCCAAGATACATAATTGTCAGATTCACCAAAGTTGAAATAAAGGAAAAAATGTTAAGGGCAGCCAGAGAGAAAGGTCCGGTTACACACAAAGGGAAGCCCATCAGACTAACAGCAGATCTCTCGGCAGAAACTCTACAAGCCAGAAGAGACTGGGGGCCAATATTCAACATTCTTAAAGAAAAGAATTTTCAACCCAGAATTTCATATCCAGCCAAACTAAGTTTCATCAGTGAAGGAGAAATAAAATCCTTTACAGACAAGCAAATGCTTAGAGATTTTGTCACCACCAGGCCTGCCCTATAAGAGATCCTGAAGGAAGCACTAAACATGGAAAGGAACAACAGGTACCAGCCATTGCAAAAATATGCCAAAATGTAAAGACCATCGATGCTATGAAGAAACTGCATCAACTAACGAGCAAAATAACCAGCTAATATCATAATGACAGGATGAAGTTCACACATAACAATATTAACCTTAAATGTAAATGGACTAAATGGTCCAATTAAAAGACACAGACTGGCAAACTGGATAAAGAGTCAAGACCCATCAGTCTGCTGTATTCAGGAGACCCATCTCACATGCAGAGATTCACATAGGCTCAAAATAAAGGGATGGAGGAAGATCTATGAAGCAAATGGAGAACATAAAAAAGCAGGAGTTGCAATCCTAGTCTCTGATAAAACAGACTTTAAACCATCAAAGATCAAAAGAGACAAAGAAGGATATTGCATAATGGTAAAGGGATCAATTCAACAGGAAGAGCTAACTCTCCTAAATATATATGTGCCCAATATAGGAGCACCCAGATTCATAAAGCAAGTCCTTAGAGACTTACAAAGAGACTTAGACTCCCATACAATAATAATGGGAGACTTCAACACCCCCACTGTCAACGTTAGACAGATCAACGAGACAGAAAGTTAACAAGGATATCCAGGAATTGAACTCAACTCTGCACCAAGCAGACCTAATAGACATCTATAGAACTCTCCACCCCAAATCAACAGAATATACATTCTTCTCAGCACCATATCACACTTATTCCAAAATTGACCACATAGTTGCAAGTAAAGCACTCCTCAGCAAATGTACAAGAACAGAAATTATAACAAACTGTCTCTCAGACCACAGTGCAATCAAACTAGAACTCAGGACTAAGAAACTCAATCAAAACTGCTCAACTACATGGAAATTGAACAACCTGCTCCTGAATGACTACTGGGTACATAACGAAATGAAGGCAGAAATAAAGATGTTCTTTGAAACCAATGAGAACAAAGATACAACATACCAGAATCTCTGGGACACAGTTAAAGCAGTGTGTAGAGGGAAATTTATAGCACTAAATGCCCCAAGAGAAAGCTAGAAAGATCTAAAATTGACAACCTAATATCACAATTAAAAGAACTAGAGAAGCAAGAGCAAACACATTCAAAAGCTAGCAGAAGGCAAGAAATAACTAAGATCAGAGCAGAACTGAAGGAGATAGAGACACAAAAAACCCTCCAAAAAATCAATGAATCCAGGAGCTGGTTTTTTGAAAAGATCAACAAAATTGATAGACCGCTAGCAAGACTAATAAAGAAGAAAAGAGAGAAGAATCAAATAGACACAATAAAAAATGATAAAGGGGATATCACCACCGACCCCACAGAAATACAGACTACCATCAGAGAACACTATAAACACCTCTATGCAAATAAACTAGAAAACCTAGAAGAAATGGATAATTTCCTGGACACTTACACTCTCCCAAGACTACACCAGGAAGAAGTTGAATCCCTAAATAGAACAATAGCAGGCTCTGAAATTTAGCCAATAATTAATACCCTACCAACCAAAAAAGTCCAGGACCAGATGGATTCACAGCCAAATTCTACCAGAGGTACAAGGAGGAGCTGGTACCATTCCTTCTGAAATTATTCCAATCAATAGAAAAAGAGGGAACCCTCCCTAACTCATTTTATGAGGCCAACATCATCCTGATACCAAAGCCTGGCAGAGACACAACAAGAAAAGAGAATTTTAGACCAATATCCCTGATGAACATCGATGCAAAAATCCTCAATAAAATACTGGCAAACCGAATCCAGCAGCACACCAAAAAGCTTATCCACCATGATCAAGTGGGCTTCATCCCTGGGATGCAAGGCTGGTTCAACATTCGCAAATCAATAAATGTAATCCAGCATATAAACAGAACCAAAGACAAAAACCACATGATTATCTCAATAGATGCAGAAAAGGCCTTTGACAAAATTCAACAGCCCTTCGTGCTAAAAACTCTCAGTAAATTTGGTATTGATGGAATGTATCTCAAAATAATAAGAGCTATTTACAACAAACCCACAGCCAATGTCATACTGAATGGACAAAAACTGGAAGCATTCCCTTTGAAAACTGGCACAAGGATTCCCTCTCTCACCACTCCTATTCAACATAGTGTTGGAAGTCCTGGCTAGGGCAATCAGGCAAGAGAAAGAAATCAAGATATTCAGTTAGGAAAACAAGAAGTCAAATTGTCCCTCTTTGCAGAGGACATGATTGTATATTTAGAAAACCCCATCGTCTCAGCCCAAAATCTCCTTAAGCTGATAAGAAACTTCAGCAAAGTCTCAGGATACAAAATTAATGTGCAAAAATCACAAGCAATCTTATACACCAGTAACAGACAAACAGAGAGCCAAATCATGAATGAGCTTCCATTCACAATTGCTTCAAAGAGAATAAAATACCTAGGAATCCAACTTACAAGGGATGTAAAGGACCTCTTCAAGGAGAACTACAAACCACTGCTCAGTGAAATCAAAGAGGACACAAACAAGTGGAAGAACATACCATGCTCATGGATAGGAAGAATCAATATCGTGAAAATGGCCATACTGCCCAAGGTTATTTATAGATTCAATGCCATCCCCATCAAGCTACCAATGAGTTTCTTCACAGAATTGGAAAAAACTGCTTTAAAGTTCATATGGAACCAAAAAATAGCCCACATTGCCAAGACAATCCTAAGTCAAAAGAACAAAGCTGGAGGCATCACACTACCTGACTTCAAAGTATCCTACAAGGCTACAGTAACCAAAACAGCATGGTACTGGTACCAAAACAGAGATACAGACCAATGGAACAGAACAGAGCCCTCAGAAATAATACCACACATCTACAGCCATCTGATCTTTGACAAACCTGAGAGAAACAAGAAATGGGGAAAGGATTCCCTATTTAATAAATGGTGCTGGGAAAATTGGCTAGCCATAAGTAGAAAGCTGAAACTGGATCCTTTCCTTACTCCTTATATGAAAATTAATTCAAGATGGATTAGAGACTTAAATGTTAGACCTAAAACCATAAAAACTCTAGAAGAAAACCTAGGTAATACCATTCAGGACATAGGCATGGGCAAGGACTTCATGTCTAAAACACCAAAAGCAACAAAAGCCAAAATTGGCAAATGGGACCTAATTAAACTAAAGAGCTTCTGCACAGCAAAAGAAACTACCATCAGCTCTAAAGACACATGCACACGTATGTTTATTGCGGCACTATTCACAATAGCAAAGACTTGGAATCAACCCAAATGTCCATCTGTGACAGACTGGATTCAGAAAATGTGGCACATATACACCATGGAGTATTATGCAGCCATAAAAATGGATGAGTTTGCATCCTTTGTAGGGACATGGATGCAGCTGGAAACCATCATTCTAGCAAACTATCACAAGAACAGAAAACCAAACACCGCATATTCTCACTCATAGGTGGGAACTGAACAATGACATCACTTGGACTCGGGAAGGGGAACATCACACATCGGGGCCTATCATGGGGAGGGGGGAGGAGGGAGGGATTGCATTGGGAGTTATACCTGATATAAATGATGAATTGATGGGTGCTGACGAGTTGATGGGTGCAGCACACCAACATGGCACAAGTATACATATGTAACAAACCTGCACGTTGTGCACATGTACCCTAGAACTTAGAGTATAATAAAAATAATAATAATAATAATAATAATAAAAAGAAACTACCATCAGAGTGAACAGGCAACCTACAGAATGGGAGAAAATTTTTGCAATCTACTCATCTGACAAAGGGCTGATATCCAGAACCTACAAAGAACTCAAACAAATTTACAAGAAAAAAACAAACAACCCCATCAAAAAGTGAGCAATGGATATGAACAGACATTTCTCAAAAGAAGACATGCACACAGCCAACAGATACACGAAAAAATACTCATCATCACTGGCCATCAGAGAAATGCAAATCAAAACCACAATGAGATATCATCTCACACCAGTTAGAATGGCAATCATTAACAAGTCAGGAAACAACAGGTGCTAGAGAGGATATGGAGAAATAGGAACACTTTTACACTGTTGGTGGGATTGTAAACTGGTTCAACCATTGTGGAAAACAGTATGGCAATTCCTCAAGGATCTAGAACTTGAAGTACCATATGACCCAGCCATCCCATTACTGGGTATATACCCAAAGGATTATAAATCATGCTGCTATAAAGACACATGCACATGTATGTTTATTGCGGCACTATTCACAATAGCAAAGACTTGGAGTCAACCCAAATGTCCATCTGTGACAGACTGGATTCAGAAAATGTGGCACATATACACCATGGAATACTATGCAGCCATAAAAAAGGATGAGTTTGCGTCCTTTGTAGGGACATGGATGCAGCTGGAAACCATCATTCTCAGCAAACTATCGCCAAGAACAGAAAACCAAACACCACGTCTTCTCACTCATAAGTGGGAATTGAACAATGAGATTACTTGGACTCTTGAAGGGGAACATCACACACCAGGGCCTATTATGGGGAGGGGGGAGGGGGGAGGGGGGAGGGATGGCATTGGGAGTTATAACTGATGTAAATGACGAGTTGATGGGTGTTGACGAGTTGATGGGTGCAGCACACCAACATGGCACAAGTATACATATGTAACAAACCTGCACGTTGTGCACATGTACCCTAGAACTTAAAGTATAATAAAAAAGAAAAAAAAAGAGTGAAATGGATAAGGGAATTCCTCCATATCTGTTCTCTTGCATAGTACTGAAAGAATTCATTACACCTATGTGAACAACAAGGATACATTTCAGAATATGACACTGAGCAGACAAAGCAAATAGCAGAAGATCAATAGCAATGTGACTACATTAATATAAATGTCAAAAGCATGAGAAACCCCCCAAAAATTTATGTTAATAAATGCAAACATAAATGGTATAGCTATGAAGAAAGGCAAGGAAAGGCTCAGCACAAAATTAAGGGTTATGGTTGCCTCTGGAAGAAGATGAGTGCTTTCATATGGTGGTCTTCACAGTATGGTGAGTGGATGGTTCATTTTGCTGTTATGTTATATAATGCATGCATTTTTCCAAACACGGCGTGTTCTTACTCATAGGTGGGAATTTAAAAATGAGAACACTTGGACACAGGAAAGGGAACATCTTGGAAGGGTTGGGGGGCGAGAGGGATAGCATTAAGAGATATACCTAATGTAAATGACGAGTTCATGGGTACAGCACACCAACACGGCACATGTATACATATGTAACAAACCTGCATGTTGTGTACGTGTACTCTAGAACTTAAAGTATAATAAAAAAGTGTATGCATTTTTGTAATTAAATTATTTAATATATATTACTACATAATTATAATTAACATGTTTTTTGACATTTAATATAAAAATTTAAAGACACATTGGATAGTGAATAACTACATACCTCCTTACATTGAAAATAATTAACTTGTGAATTTCCCTTTACTAAGTATTTTGCTAATAATTACCAAACCATTGTTATGTAGCTGGAACTGAGTAAACACTATTTATATATCATTTCTTTTAACTTTCTCAAACCTGTTTATATGTATGCCCATTATATAAATGAGAAGACTATATGAGAGATTAAGTAAATTACCAAGGTTTCATAGGTATTGAAGTGGCCCTTCTTGGCGCCCTTGAGCTCACCAAGCTTTAACTTTCAGTGTCTCATGCAACATTTAGATGCTCAGTACATGGTCAGTGGTCAATGTATTGAGGGCATAGTTTCTACTGCCAGGAAGCTTAAATAACCTCACTTAATGACCTCCTGAGATGAGGCTTGAGAAGGTGACCCCTGCAAGTTGCTGATAATTAGTGAAAATCAATACGAAGGATGTTACCATCTTGGACACTATAAATAAGTCAGCTCCAGGTGGGGAAGGAAAAAAAAGACAAACAGAAATGTGTGGGTATGTTTGATTTTCTAAGAAGATTATTTAAAAACACACCAGACTGCCATTGTGGGGAGGAGCAGAGGGAACCAGCAGGCATGGAGCAGTCCTTATGCATGATAGTCACTTTCTCTGTACTCTTTCGTTTCATTTTCACACCCATCCTGCCATGGCATGTTTTATTTCTTTTATAGATAAGAAAACTGTGGCTCAGGCATTATTCCTGACTTACCCAAGGATGCCCATCTAATAAGGAAGAAATCTGCATTTGAATCCAGGTCTGTCTGTCTCCAAATCTGTCTTTACCCTGCCAGAATGAATCAAGAAAGAAATAGCTTTGAGCCTCTGCTATGTGTTGGTCTCTCTGGTGTGTACAGCATGACATGGGGTGTGTGACATCTCATCCATATCAGCTTTGGTGTCAAATAAACTCCAGTTTGAATTCTGGAAAACTGATACTTGATCTTTACAATTTTTATTTAGAAACTTATAATAATAATAAAAAGAAACCCAATCTTACAAGATTATCATAGTGAATCCAAAATACTATTAATTATAAAATTCTTGACAGCTAATAGGTGTTTAGACAGGTTTGTGCTCTTACTCTTCCTACCTTTCTCTAGGTAGGAAATTAGAGAGCTGGGCTTCGATTTTCCAGGGTAGCTGAGAGGGCTTTATGAACTGACTCCCCTCCTCTGGGGCTTCGTGTTCTCATCAGCACAAAGGGCAGTAGACCAGATGTCATTAGCAAGGACCAAGCCCCAAGGGCCACAGTGAATCAGGCTTCAAAAATGAGATGGCAAATATCCTCCATCATTCTATGAAGCAGTGTGAGCAGAGAGCAGGGAAATGAATCTCATGCTATTCTTTTCTGAAACAACAGGAATACGAACCCTCACCACCCACCTCGCTGGGATCTGGGAAGGATTAATGAGACATAATGCGCAGTGCTCCACTGAGAGCTATTACCGTCTTACAGGGGGAAAATTCCCATTGTTGCCAGCAAACACGACTGACAATTTGATGAGGTGTGAATATTTTTAGTGTAACAGTATGTAAACACTGCTTTTTTCATCCAAGTCATCACTGTGCACATACCCTTATGCATTTTTATGAGGCCATTTCTCTGTGGCTGTAAATAGTCTGTGCTTGCCCTTTTCCATGAGCTCGTAGAATGTGCTGACCAGGGGCCAGGCTGAACTTCTAAACTGATTCCTAGGGCTGTCCACATCCTTTGGGAGAATGTTAATAGGCATATTCACATTTTGTACTAACATATATGCCTTCCCGCTGGCTGACACAAATTGCGTCATGCAAAGCCAGGGGTAAAAAAAGGCCTCTGTTAGAGAAGGTTCAGCTATTTCAGAGTGATAAATATGGAACGGCAACATGATTACCAAAGCATAAAAGTAGAAAAAAAGGCAGGATTCCTTATGCTAATTTCTGTTCCTGCCACACTTGCTTAAAAAGTCAGAAAAAAAGCCTAAGTCTTCAAACCAATGCCTTTTCAATAAAGAATTCCACCATTCATTCAAGAAGCATTTACTGGTCACTGGGTGCCAGAGGCTGAACCATGCACTAAGATATAAAAGTAAATATGACTTAGCTCCACCCTTCTGTGATTAGATTTTAGTGAAAGACTTGACAAATAAATGATGATAATTCAGTGAAAAGTGTGCAATGCACAGGTCTTCTTCCATCTCATTCCCTTGTCCATCTAACCCCTAAAGCATCACCTTTCTCACAATACCTGACAAAGAGATGGTTTGTCTCACGTCTTTCCTGGAGGCATGTCCTTGGCAATTGTTTTTGCCCATTGCTTTGTTGTTGTTATTTTGTTTTGATTTTTTGGAGACAGAGTTTTGCTCTGTCGCCTAGGCTGGAGTGCAGTGGTGCAATCTCGGCTCACAGCAACCTCTACCTCCTGGATTCAAAAGATTATCCTGCCTCAGCCTCTCGAGTAGCTGAGATTACAGTCGGGCACCACCACAACTGGCTAATTTTTGTATTTTTAGTAGAGACGGGGTTTTACCATTTTGTCTAGGCTCGTCTCAAACTCCTGACCTCAAGGAATCTGCCGACCTCAGACTCCCAAACTGTGGAATTACAGGCGTGAGCCACCGTGCCCGGCGTGTTTCTGCACTTTGATAGCTCTTTCCCAACTCTCTCTCTGCTGCTGGTTACATCTTAAATTCTAGGGCCATTACTGCCTGGGACCCTATTACTACACTGCCTGATGCGGGGGTGAATGAGGGCAGGGCAGGCTTTTCTCTTTTTTTCAACACTGCATTCCTTATGACACCACATTGCAAGGTGGTAACACATATCTCATACCACTGAGGGTGGCATGCATGGTGAGGTCAGAGTATATAAATCCATGCACTAAAAATAACAAATCCTGCCATATCCACCTCCAAAAGATCCCCAATCCAATCATTTCTTTACCCTTCCAGTGAGATCCCCCAATCCCAACAACTCATGGTTTGTAATTTGACTAAACCAATAGTTTCCTGATTTCTCACACTCTACTCTTTTCCCTTGCTCCCAAAATCAATTTCCCCTTAACAACCAGAACAACTTTTAGAATCATAAATTAGATCATATTCTGTATTATATAAGCCCTCCAATACTTCTGCAACACTTAAAATCCAGAATCTTCACAACGGTCTTTAAGACCTGGTTCCTGCTCGTCTTTTCCAATCTCTCTCTTACTTCTCTCCCCTTACGCTATGGATCCAAACTACATGACCCTCTTTCTGTGCCCTAAAGATGTTCAGCTTGGAGGAAGAGCTCCTGTCTGCAGCTCCCAGCAAGACCAACGCAGAAGGTGGGTGATTTCTGCATTTCCAACTGAGGTATCCAGTTCATCTCATTGGAACAGGTTAGACAGTGGGTGTAGCCCAAAGCGGGCTAGCAGAAGGAGGGTGGGGCTTCGCCTCACCTAAGATGCACAAGGGGTCAGGGAACTCACTCCCCTAACCAAGGGAAGCCATGAGGGACCTTGCTGTGAGGGACGGTGCTATCTAGCCCAGATACTACACTTTTCCCACGGTCTTCACAACCCCCAGACCAGGAGATTCCCTCAGGTACCTACACCACAAGGGCCCTGAGTTTCAAGTACAAAACTGAGCAGCCGTTTGGGCAGACACTGAGCTAGCTGCAGGATTGTTTTTTTCCCCTATCCCAGTGGCACCTGGAATGCCAGCAAGACAGAACCACTCACTCCCCTGGAAAGGAGGCTGAAGCCAGGGAGTCAAGTGGTCTTGCTCAGTGGAGCCCACGCCCCACAGAGTGCAACAAGCTAAAATCCACTGGCTTGAAATTCTTGCTGCCAGCACAGCAGTCAGAAGTCGACCTGGGACACTGGAGCTTGGTGGAGGGAGGGGCGTCCGCCATTACTGAGGCTTGAGTAAGTGGTTTTCCCCTCACAGTGTAAACAAAGCCTCCAGGAAGTTCAGACCGGGTGGAGCCCACCACAGCATCATGAAGCCGCTGTAGCCAGACTGCCTCCCTAAATTCCTCCTCTCTGCGCAGGGCATATCTGAAAGAAAGGTAGCAGCCCCAGTCAGGGGCATAGAGATAATACTCCCATCTCCCTGGGACAGAGCACCGGGGGAAGGGGCAGCTGTGGGCGCAGTTTCAGCAGACTTAAACATTCCTGCCTTCTGGCTCTGAAGAGAGCAGCAGATCTCCCAGCATAGTGCTTGAGCTCTGCTAAGTGGACCCCCAGCAAACTCCAGCAGACCTGTAGAAGAGGGGCCTGACTGTTAGAAGGAAAACTAACAAACAGAAAGGAATAGCATCAACACCAACAAAAAGGACAACCACACAACAACTCCATCAGAAGGTAACTAACAGCAAAGACCAAAGATATATAAATCCACAAAGATAAGGAAAAAACGGCACAAAAGGTTAAAGATTCCAAAAACCAGAATGCCTCTTCTCCTCCAAAGCATCACAACTCCTCACCAGCAAAGGAACAAAGCTGCACAGAGAATGAGTTTGATGAATTGACAGAAGTAGGCTTCAGAAAGTGGGTAATAACAAACTCCTCCGAGCTAAAGGATCATCTTCTAATCCATGGCAAGGAAGTTAAAAACCTTGATAAATGTTTAGAGGAATTGCTAACTAGAATAACCAGTTTAGAGAAGATAAATGACCTGATGGAGCAGAAAAACACAGCACGAGAACTTCGTGAAGCATACACAAGTATCATTAGCCAAATTGATCAAGCAGAAGAAAGGATATCAGAGATTGAAGATCAACTTAATGAAATAAAGCATGAAGGCAAGATTAGGGAAAAAGAATGAAAAGGAACAAACAAAGTCTCCAAGAAATATGGGATTATGTGAAAAAACCAAACCTACATTTGATTGGTGTACCTGAAAGTGATGGGGAGAATGGAACCAAGTTGGAAAACGCACTTCAGGATATTATCCAGGAGAACTTCCCCAATATAGCAAGACAGGCCAGCATTCAAATTCAGGAAATACAGAGAACACCACAAAGATAATCCTCGAGAAGAACAACCCCAAGACACATGCTTGTCAGATGCACCAAGGTTGAAATGAAGAAAAAAATGTTAAGGGCAGCCACAGAGAAAGGTCAGGTTATCCACAAAGGGAAGTCCATCAGACTAACAGCACATCTCTCAGCAGAAACCCTACAAGCCAGAAAAGAGTGTGGGTCAATATTCAACATTCTTAAAGAAAAGAATTTTCAACCCAGAATTTCATATCCAGCCAAACTAAGCTTCATAAGTGAAGGAGAAATAAAGTCCTTTACAAACAAGAAAATGCTGAGAGATTTTGTCACCACCAGACCTGCCTTACAAGAGCTCCTGAAGGAAGCACTAAATATGGAAAGGAAAAACCAGTGCCAACCATTTAAAAACAAATGAAAATACACAGACTATCGACACTATGAAGAAACTGTACCAACTAATGGGCAAAATAACCAGCTAGCATCATAATGACAGGATCAAATTCACACATAACAATATTAACCTTAAATGTAAACGGGCTAAATGCCCCAATAACACAGACTGGCAAATTGGATAAAGAGTCAAGACCCATCAGTATGCTGTATTCAGGAGACCCATCTCACATGCAAAGACACACATGGGCTCAAAATAAAGGGATAGAGGAAGATTTACCAAGCAAATGGAAAGAAAAAAAGCAGGGGTTGCAATCTTAGTCTCTAATAAAACAGACTTCAAAGCAACAATGATGAAAACAGACAAAGAAGGGCATTACATAATGGTAAAGGGATCAATTCAACAAGAAGAGCTAATTACCCTAAATATATACACACCCAATACAGGAGCACCCAGATTCATAAAGCAAGTTCTTAGAGACCTACGAAAAGACTTAGACTCCCACACAATAACAGTGGGAGAATTTAACACCCCAGTCTCAATATTAGACAGATCAATGAGACAGAAAATTAACAAGGATATTCAGGACTTGAAATCGGCTCTGGACCAAGCGGACCTAATAAAGATCTGCAGAACACTCTGCCTCAAATCAACAGAATATACATTCTTCTCAGCACCACATAGCACTTATTCTAAAATTGACCACGTAATTGGAAGTAAAAACACTCCTCAGCAACTGCAAAAGAATGGAAATCATAACAAACAGTCTCTCACACCACAGTGCAATCAAATTAGAACTCCAGATTTACAAACTCACTCAAACCTGAACAACTACATGGAAACTGAACAACCTGCTCCTGAAAGACAACTAGGTAAATAATGAAATTAGGGCAGAAATAAATACGTTCTTTGAAACCAATGAGAACAAAGACACAACATACCAGAATCTCTGGAACACAACTAAAACAGTGTTTAGAGGGAAATGTATAGCACTAAATACCCACGGAAGAAAGTGGAAAAAATCTAAAATCAATACCCTACCATCACAATTAAAAGAATTAGAGAAGAACAAACAAATTCAAAAGCTAACAGAAGACAAAAAATAACTGAGATCAGAGCAGGACTGAAGGACATAGAGACACAAAAACCATTCAAAAAATCAATGAATTCAGGAGCTAGTTTTTTCAAAAAATTAACAAAATAGATAGACTGCTAGCCAGACTAATGAAGAAGAATAGAAGAATCAAATGGACACAATAAAAAAAGATAAAGGGGAGATCACCACTGATCCCACAGAAATACAAACTACCATTAGAGAATACTATAAACACCTCTACACAAGTAAACTAGAAAATCTAGAAGAAATGGATAAATTCCTGGACACAAACACCCTCCCAAGACTAAACCAGGAAGAAGTTGAATTCCTGAATAGACCAATAACAAGTTCTGATTTGAGGTAGTAAATAATAGTCTACCAACCAAAAAAAGTCCAGGACCAGATGAATTAACAGCCAAATTCTACCAGAGGTATAAAGAGGAGCTGGTACCATTTCTTCTGAAACTATTCCAAACAATAGAAAAAGAGGGACTCCTCCCTAACTCATGTTATGAGACTAGCATCATCCTGATACCAAAACCCAGCAGAGACAAAGACAAAATAAAAAAAGAAAGTTTCAGGCCAATATCCCTTAATTTCATTAATGATGAAATTAAATGTGAAAACCCTCAATAAAATACTGCCAAACAGAATCCAGCAGCACATTATCCACCATGATCAAGTTGGCTTCATCCCTGGGATGCAAGGTTGGCTCAACATATGCAAATCAATAAATGCAATCCATCACATAAACAGAACCAATGACAAAAACCACATGATTATCTCAATAGATGCAGAAAAGGCCTTTGATAAATTCCAACACCCCTTCATGCTAAAAACTCTCAATAAACTAGGTATTGATGGAACGTATCTCAAAATAATAAGAGCTATTTATGACAAATCTATAGCCAATATCACACTGAATGGGCAAAAGCTGGAAGCATTCCCTTTGAAAACTGGCACAAGACAAGGATGCCTCTCTCACCACTCCTATTCAACACAGTAATTGGAATTCTGGCCAGGGCAATTAGGCAACAGAAAGAAATAAAGAGTATTCAATAGTAAGAGAGAAAGTCAAATTATCTCTGTTTGCAGATGACATGATTGTATATTTAGAAAACCCCATCATCTCAGCCCCAAATCTCCTTAAGCTGATAAGCAACTTCAGCAAAGTCTCAGGATGTAACATCAATGTACAAAAATCACAAGCATTCCTACACACCAATAACAGACAAACAGAGAGCCAAATCATGAGTGAACTCTCATTCACAATTGCTACAAAGAGAATAAAATACCTAGGAATACAACTTACAAGGGATGTGAAGGACCTCTTCAAGGAGAACTACAAACCAAGGAAATAAGAGAGGACACAAACAAATGGAAAAACATTCTATGCTCATGAATAGGAAGAATCAATATCGTGAAAATGGCCATACTGCTCATAGTAATTTATAGATTCAATGCTATTTCCATGAGGTGACCACAGAGTTTCTTCACAGAATTAGAAAAAACTACTTTAAATTTCGTGTGGAACCAAAAAATAGCCTGTATAGCCAAGACAATCCTAAGCAAAAAGAACAAAGCTGGAGGCATCACACTGCCTGACTTCAAACTATACTACAAGGCTACAGTGACCAAAATAGCATGGTACTGGTACCAAAACAGATCTGTAGACCAATGGAACAGAACAGAGGCCCCAGAAATAAATCTACAACCAGCTGACCTTTGACAAACCTGACAAAAGCAAGCAATGGGGAAATGATTCCCTATTTAAGAAATGGTGTTGAGAAAACTGGCTAGCCATATGCAGAAAACTGAAACTGGGCCCCTTCCTTGCATCTTATACAAAAAGTAATTCAAGATGGATTAAAGATTTTAATGTAAGACCTAAAACCATAAAATTCCTAGAAGAAAACCTATGCAATACCATTCAGGACATAGGCATGGGCAAGACTTCATGACTAAAACACCAAAAGCAATTGCAACAAAAGCCAAAATTGACAAATGGAATCTAATTCAACTAAAGAACTTCTGCACAGCAAAAGAAACTATCACTCGAGTGAATAGGCAACCTACAGAATGGGAGAAAATTTTTGCAATCTATCCATCTGACAAAGAGCTAATATGCAGAATCTACAAGGAATTTAAATTTACAAGGAAAAAACAACCCCATCAAAAAGTGCACAAAGGATATGAACAGACACTTCTCAAAAGAAGACATTATGCAGCCAATAAACATATGAAAAAAAATGCTCATCATCACTGGTCATTAGAGAAATGAAAATGAAAATCACAAGATACCATCTCACTCCAGTTAGAATGGTGATCATTAAAACGTCAGGAAACAACAGATGCTGGAGAAGATGTGGAGAAATAGGAACACTTACAGTGTTGGTGTGAGTGTAAATTAGTTAAACCATTGTGGAAGACAGTGTGGAATTCCTCAAGGATCTAGAACTAGAAATACCATTTGACCCAGCAATCCCAAAGGATTATAAATCATTCTACTATAAAGACAGATGCACACATATGTTTATTGTAGCACTATTCACAATAGCAAAGACTTGGAACCAATCCAAATGTCCATCAAAGTTATACTGGAAAAAGAATATGTGGCACATATACACCATGAAATACTATGCAGCCATAAAAAGAATTAGTCAATGTCCTTTGCAGGGGCATGGATGAAGGGGGAAATTATCATTCTCAGCAGACTAACACAGGAACAGAAAACCAAACACCACATGTTCTCACTCATAAGTGAGAGCTGAACAATGAGAACATATGGTCACAAGGAGGGGAACATTACACACCGAGGCCTGTGGGGGGTTGGGGGGCAAGGGGAGAGATAGCATTAGGAGAAATATCTAATGTAGATGACGGGTCAATGGGTACAGCAAACCAACATGGCACATGTATACCTATGTAACAAATCTGCACATTCTGCACATGTATCCCAGAGCTTAAAGTATTCAAAAAAAAAAAAAAGAAAAAAGAAAAAAGATGTTCAGCTTGGTTCCATACCTTTGGGTCTATGCATTTATTTTTTTCTATCTGAAATTTACTCCCTCAAGACCTTCACTTGGCTGGCATCCTTATGTCATGTCTCAGCTCAAATGCCCCCACTTCACTGACTATCCAATTTGTCCCCCACCCCCATGCCATGAGGTGCTAACAAAAATCTCCCTTTTATTTTATGCATAGCTATTGTCATGACCTGAAATTGTCATGTTTATTTCTTTGCATTTGTTTTTATTGTGTGCATTGTCCCACCAAGTTTCTAAATCACATCAGGAAAAGCATTTTACTGCCTTACCTACCCTTTTTTCCAACACTTAACACAATGCCTTCCAAAGGGCAGTGGCTCAATAAGTGAATGAATATCCTAATCATACAAAAGAAAACTATAAGAAATGTCGATTGTTCAGATTTCCCAGACAACTTACCAATCTATAGTGCCCCATTCCAGTCAGAATACCACCTTCTTCAAAGCCTTCAGTGCTGATGCCTAATTCCTATCCACAGGGCTGGTCTGGACCAGAAATCTGTGCCCTGACAGTGTTTCACCTATTTGCACTATAGGACACTGAGGCAGAGCTACATTTTTCAGAGTCTGTCTTTCAGTCCAATATTTCAACAGGATATTTTAACACCAATTCTGGCTCTACACATTTATCAAAACTCTTCAGCCCCTTCAAATTATCTTCTTCCAGGTGAGATACTGCAATGCTCCCAATATGGTTTGAATGTTTTCTTGTGTTCTCCCAAGAGTCATATGTTGAAATCCTAGCCCCCAAGATAATGATATTAGGAGAAAGGATTAGGTCATGAGGATCAAATCCTCATTAATGGGATTAGTGCTATTATAAAAGATGCCCAAGGAAGATCCTTGCTTTTTCCATCATGTGAGGACATAACCAGAAAAGTTGGCTTTCTGCAAGTCAGGAAACAAGTCCTCCCCAGGAATGATATTGATTTGCATCTTAATCTTGGATTTCCCAGTCTCCAGAACTCTCAGAAATAAATTTCTGTTGTTTATAAACTACCCAGCCTATGGTATTTTTATTGCAACTCAACCCAACTAAGAAACCCCCTCATTCTTAATCACCAAATAAATAGATGTTAGATAAAGAAAATATACAAGCACACACACCTGTCGGGTGTAAGCATCAATTTTTCAAACACAAGGCAATCTGAATCCATCCTAAGTAAAGGAGGGTGCTTTTCTGGCAGCAGGAATATTTTCACAGTTGTTATTGCTCATATTGATCATATCATCTTCCAACATTAGAAGAGCAATGGCCATTTCCCTTCAGACTCTGTCCTGTATCATTGGTGATGTATGAGAAACAAGGTGTCGTACAGAATCATCTACTCCCACTGGCCAACCCTTAACTACCAACAGGCCAGTAGAACATTTTAAACTATTTTAATTTTGTTTTACTGTTTGGTCCAAGTCACCTCTCTGATAGATTGTCTTTTTGAGATTCCTAGACACAGAAGAAAGGCTGTGTAAGAATCCATTTGTAATTCTTAGAAAAGTAAGGCAGTTGTTTTTCCAGGGAGTGTCTTTCTTTCAGGTACAAATGACAACTAAATAGAATGCTTTGGCTGCTTGGAGAAGAGACCACTGACACAGCCCACATGTGATAGGTGGATGAGGCAGAAATGAGAGAAGGTTTCCCAGGCAGGTGACATAAGAGCCAGCTCTAAATAGTTTATAAGCAAAGAAAGAGATAATTTCAGGCAGAATCTGCATGAGCAAAAGCCTGAAGGCAAGTCATAGCATGAAACATCCTAAGAACCCAGGGAATTTCATAAAGGTGAAGCACAAAGAGGCATAAGAGAAGAGTGGTAATAGATGTGTCTGAAGTGGGGGGGGGGGGGGAAGCACCTATCATAAATAATGTAGTAGGTAATATAAGAAGTCCAAACACTTCTCTGAAAACAAAAGCAAAAGAGTGACAGGTTTTAAGCAGAGAACGGAAGTTGAATTTCAGGATTTTGTTTCATACCTGAGCACTGAGTCATTACCAGGTACTAGGACTTCTAAGAACACCAACCACAAATCATCACCCGAGAAACTGGCTTGTTTTTGTTTTGTGCTTTTGTTTTTTTCATTTTACAATGGAAGAGACCTAGTTGAAGTTCCTAGTCATTAAAATAAGCAAATGCTACTTATGTAATGGATTATTAATTGCCCTGCCTGTGCTTCTGAATGTCTTGTCGGAATAGACCTTGATATTTAGAGGGCACTTGGGTGTCAGAGGTGCCTTTCTTCTGCTATATGCATGACTGTTGATGCTTTTCCAAAACAAATTGGAGTCTGCTGACTAATATTTAGATGATAAACTTGACATTTCCATTTCTCAGGTTATTAATCATTTGCTGTATCCCAATCGAGGTTTGTTTTCAAAAGTCCTCTCATATTATCCACACTTTCTCTTCAAGCATTACAGAACATGTATCTGTGTGTTGAACCAGCTTCTTTCTCAATAATATTCCTAGCAAGCCAGGTAAGGAAAGAAGCAATGTTTAATTATGTCAATCTGTCTCCATTTGCTACACAATTAAAATACTGTGCTGTTGTACAGAGCATGTGAAAATAGTGACAGAGTAATTAGAGCATGTGGTATTTGGCTTTCTGTTTCTGAGTTATTTCACTTAAGATAACGGACTCCAGTTTCATCCATGTTGCTGCAAAACTCAAATAACACATGTTCTCACTTATAAGTGGGAATCAAATAAAGTGTACTCATGGACACAGATCACAGAATAATAGACCGGAGACTTGGAAAGGTGGGAGGCTGGGAGGTGGGTGAGGGGGGAGAAATTATTTAATGGGTACAATGTATACTATTTGGGTGATGGTTACACCAAAATCCCAGACTTCACCACTACCCACTCTGCAATATACCTGTGTAACAAAACTGCACTTGTATCCCATAAATGTGTATATATATATATTTATTTAAAAAGAATAATTAGAATATTAATTTCTAAACTCAGAGACCCCCCCGCCCCATGTAGAGGAATAAGCATCCAACCAGGGATCAAAGAGCTCCATGTGGACCTAGCTCTGCTCCTGGGTGGGTTTCCTGCCTTAGACAAGCTACTTCACATTTCTGAGCTCTTCACAAGCTGCATTAATGGGGTAAATATGAGGCTTTCAATCAAGATTAAAGCAGGCAGCCTGGTTAAGAGGTAATGCTGTTATTCTTATCATCATTACCATTACACTACTATGTGTGTGTGTTTTTAAGAATGATTATTGGGGGCCAATTTTTACAGCACTTTTATTGTAAGCAGAAGTTGGGGGGTTGTTAATTTGATTTTGCCTTTAGTAGGCAACAGTACTGCATTGGGAGCCAGACAGACAGGGCTCACACTCACCAGCTGTGTGTCCTCAGCAACGTCAGTTAATCTCACTTACCCTCTATTTTCTCCCGGGTAAAATGAGTATAATGATACTCTCTACCCCAAAGAGCTGTTACTGTGATTGAGAAGTCTCTGCAGTGTTTGGCCTGTGCTAATGTTTTGCTGATGCATACCTCTCTGAACCCTATGGAAAAGTTTTGCTAGCATTTTCCATTGGAACAAAGGAGTTACCTTCAAGAAAGGTCAGCAGGATCAGAGAAGATGGGCAGTGCCTCCATCCTTTCTGGGGAGCTTTCTCTGACCCTCCATTTGTTCGTTAAAACATTGCCTCAGCTTGCTGAGCTTCCCTGAGTGTAAGACTGTTGACACTGGGTTGCAATCTCCTGTTTACTGGGTCATTTTGACAACTGTCCTGAAAATTTTTAATCAAAATAATTGTATTTAACTCTCCATTCTCCCTTCAACGCCATCCACATTTTCTAGCACATGTCTATAAATAGCTGACTAAGATAAAATTGAAGAAATAAGCTCAAGTAAAATTCTTATGACTCTATATGAACTATAAGAAATCATAAGGATGTGTAATTATACATTTACATTTATTTCAAACAACTTTTTTCAAGCCTAACTATCTATTAGACATCTTTGTGGATTTTGAACTATTTATTGAAGTGGAGTTCATAAACAATGAGAAGGAATCTTATAGCCTATGAAAATCGGAATAGATACTTCAGAAAGAGTTGTGGATGCTCAGAAACTGGACACGTGAGAAAAAGAACCAACTTTGAGCCTTTATAATAAAGAAATGGAATGAAGTCCTCTTTGGATACAGGGAAAGAGAATACTAGAAAAAGTACATCTGGGCTACAAAGAAGGCCTTGAACACCAGTCTAAAAATTTGACCATAATCAAAAAGGAACAACTGCAGATTCCTGAGCAAACGAGTATCTGGGTAGAAGATGCCACACTTCACAGTTTCTTGCCAGTTACCTTCTCCAAACACAACCATTGCATGACATAGCTCTCTTACTTTGCTTAGAAGTTGGTAAGTCTATGGAAATAATCTCCTTTGGATTTTTCCTTTCTTTATTGGACAAGCGGAGCTGTATTCTCTTCCCATCTGGTGGTTAGTCTTGAACCACACGGAATTTAGCCCAGGTTTGGAACTTCAACGCAAGATAAGTTGAAATAAAATTAATAAAATAAAATAAACCATCCCCCCTCAAAACAAAAAAAACAACTTTTTTCCAACTTGACAACCCCAGCTAACTGCCTTCCTCCTCCCCACCTTCTCCTTCCTGTCAAGAAGTTGAGTATTGAGTACTATAAAAGCAAAAACCAAAGCAATCTGATCTCTTCTGGAAAGTCAGAGACTTTTTTATTTTTATTTTTTTGTGTGTGTGTGAAACTGTGCTTAGACCTAAACAAAAAGTCCCAAAGTCATTTGTGTGTGTGTGCATGTATATGAGGATGTAGGCAATATTTGCAGGAAAGGGCGATAACACATATAAACATCCCAAGGCATGAGAGAAGATGATTCTTAAACATTTAAAGAATTAAGGAATCTTCAATAAATGTTAAGTGAGTACTTACTGTGTGCTACAAATTTCAGGCAATAAAAGAAATGCAAAAACTACAAGCAAAGTCTCTAATCTTAGGAAATGTACAATAATAACAGACATAACTAAGTCATAGGCAGTTGAGATAATATGAAGTCATATAACATAATCATGATGACAAACTTGTGTGACTTACTGTACTGTTAGCATATATGCCTGATAGAGCTGAAAACACATTATGCCTGTGTATTATTTCATTTTCATAATAGCTCTATGAAAGAAATTTCATTTTTAATCCCAACACCAAGGCATAGGAATGTTAAGTGTATTGTCCAAGGTGATACCAATAGTAAATGATAAATATAGATTTAATCACAGAAATATGAGTTTGAAGCTATTGTCAGAAACATGTAACTGGATTTTTTGGGAGGCTGAGGTGGGCAGATCACTTGAGCCCAGGGTGTTCAAGACCAGGCTGAGCAACATGGCCAAACCCTTTCTCTACCAAAAAAAAAAAAAAAAAAAAAAAAAAAAAAAAAAATACAGAAAGAAATTAGCCAGACAAGGTGGCATGTGCCCATAGTCCTAGCTACTTGGAAGGCTGAGGCCGGAGGATAACTGGAGCCTGGGAGATTGCGGCTGCAGTTAGCAGTGATTGCACCACTGCACTCCAGTCTGGGTGACAGAGATCCTGTCTCAAAAAGGGAGAGAAGGAGAGGGAGAGGGAGAGGGAGAGGGAGAGGGAGAGGGAGAGAGAGAGAGAGAGAGAATGAGAATACTGGTTTTGATACTGCCTTCAAGAAGTATACATTTATGATTCTAGGACTGAGACACACAGTAAACCAAAACATAAGTATGTTAATTATTTTAATCAACTTAGGTATAATTTAATGCAATAAGATAGTCCACTATTAAGTGTAAAATTAGAAGTTTTGAAAAATAAATAGTCACACAACTGCCACTACCTTCATGATTTAGAACATTCCCATTACCCTAAAATGCAACCTCATGTTCCTTTGTAGTCAATCTCCTATTCGATCCCAGGTCCTAGCAACCAGTAATCTTTCTGTCACTATAGTTTTTGCCTTTTGTTTGATAATTTCATATAAACAGAATCATACAATGTGTAGTCTTTGTGCCTGGCTTCTTTTACTTAGCATAATGTTTTTGAGATTTATGCATGTTATTTTATGTATCAATACTGTTTTCCTTTTCATTTATGAACAGTAATCAATTGAGTAAATACACCACAATGTGTTTCTCCATCTATCAGTTGATGGACATTTGGGTTGTGTCCAGTTTTTAGTCATTATGAATAAAGCTACTATGAACAGAAAAAGCTCTGTATAGACATATATTTACATTTCTGTTAGGTAAATACCTAGGAGTGGGATTGTTGGGCTGCATAGTAAGTGCATATTTTGCTGTATAAGAAAACTGTCAAATTGTTTTTCAAAGTGGCTGTTCGATTTTGAATTCCCATCACATTCTGCCCTCCGTACCTGTCTGTCATCCATCAACCAAATCCTTCCCAAGGTCTCAGTCTTCTTTTCTATGTTCCAGTTACTGTCTTTATTGTACACATACCAGAAGATCAAATGGTCAGGTAGAATACTCTGTTTGCTACTGTTGCTCTCTTCATACCATTTCTCCTCACTTGCCCCCGCCAAGAACTCCAACTCCTCCTGACGTCTACTCCACTTAATAACCCCACCTTCTCCAATATAGCCATGCTTCTCTCATCCAGCGCTCTCCTGATCACTGTTCCTTCATTGGTGATATTAGCATCTGCTTTCCTGTCTTCTTCTCTATCATTATTCCTTTCACCATTAATTTTTTTTTTACTCAACGAACATTTTTAGAGAACATTTCTTTCCCAAGACTGGAAAGAAAAAGAGGTTTAATTGGACTTACAGTTCCACATATCTTGGGAGGCCTCAGAATCATGGTGGGAGGTGAAAGGCACTTTTTACATGGCGGTGGAAAGAGAAAATGAGGAAGAAGCAAAAGCTGAAACCCCTGATAAATCCATGAGATCTTGTGAGACTTATTCATCACTATGAGAACATTATGGAGGAAACTGTCCCCATGATTCAAATTATCTCCCTCAACACATGGGAATTATGGGAATATAATTCAAGTTGAAATTTGTGAGGGAACACAGCCAAACCTATCACTCTACACCTGGCCCTTCCAAATCTCATGTCCTCACATTTCAAAACCAATCATGCCTTCCCAACATCCCCCAAAGTCTTAATTTATTTCAGTATTAACCCAAAAGTCCACAGCCCAAAGTCTCATCTGAAACAAGGCAAGTCCCTTCCACCTATGAGCCTATAAAATCAAAAGTAAGCTAGTTAATTCCTAGAGACAATGGGGGTACAGGTATCGGGTAAATACAGCCATTCCAAATAAGAGAAATTGAACAACAACAACAAAAAAAGTTACAGGCCCCATGAAAGTGTGAAATCCAGCAGAGCAGTCAAATTCTAAAGCTCCAAAATGATCTCCTTTGACTCCATATCTCACATCCAGGTCACACTGATGCAAGAGGTGGGTTCTCATAGTCTTGGGCAGCTCCAATCCTGTGGCTTTACAGGGTATAGCCCCACTCCTGACTGCTTTCACAGGCTGGCATCGAGTGTCTGAAGCTTTTCCAGGTGCACAGTGAAAGCTGTCAGTGGATCCATCATTCTGGGATCTGGAGGACAGTGGCCGTCTTCTTATAGCTCTGCTAGGCAGTGCCCCAGTAGGGACTCGGTGTGGGGGCTCCAATCCGACATTTCCTTTCTGTATCATCCTAGCAGAGGTTCTCCAAGGGGGCCCTGCCCCTGCAGCAAACTTTCCATAGATCTTCTGAAATCTAGGTGGAGATTCCCAAACCTCATATATTGACTTCTGTACACCTGCAGGCTCAACACCACAGAGAAGCTGCCGAGGTTTGGGGCTTACACCCTCTGAAACTATGGGCTGAGCTTTACCTTGGCACCTTTTAGCCTGGCTGGAGCAGCTGGGGTGCAGGGCAGCAAGTTGCTAGGCTGCACACAGCGTGGAGGGGCCCAGACCATGTAACTATTTTTTTTTTTTTTCCACTTAGACATCTGGGTCTGTGATGGGAGGGCTGCCATGAAGACATATGACATGCCCTGGAGACATTTTCCCCATTGTCTAGATTAACATTCAGCTCCTTGTTACTTAAGCAAATTTCTACAGCCAGCTTGATTTTCTCCTCAAAAAATGGGTTTTTCTTTTCTACGGTATCATCAGGCTGCAAATTTTCTGAATTTTAATGCTCTGTTTCCCTTTTAAAACGGAATGCTATTAACAGCACCCAAGTCACCTTTTGAATTCTTTGCTGCTTGGAAATTTCTTCTGCCAGATATCCTAAGTCATCTCTCTCATGCTCAAAGTTCCACAAATCTCTAGGGCAGGGGAAAAATGCCACTAGTCTCTTTGCTAAAAGATAACAAGAGTCGCCTTTGCTTCAATTCCCAGTATGTTCCCCATCTCCATCTGAGACCACCTCAGCCTGCACCTTATTGTTCATATCACTATCCACGTTTTTGTCAAAGCCACTCAACACGTCTCTAGGAGGTTCCAAACTTTACCACATTTTCCTGTCTTCTTCTGAGCCCTCCAAACTGTTCCAACCTCCGCCTGATACCCAGTTCCAAAGTCATTTCCACATTTTTGGATATCTTTTCAGCAATGCCTCACTCTACTGGTACCAGTTTACTGTATTAGTCCGTTTCCATGCTGCTGGTAAAGACAGACCCGAGATCGGGAAGAAAAAGAGGTTTAATGGGACTTACAGTTCCACATGGCTGGGGAGGCCTCAGAATCACAGCAGGAGGTGAAAAGCACTTCTTAGATAGCCACGGTAAAAGAAAAATGAGGAAGAAGCAAAAGCGGAAATCCCTGACAAAACCATCGGATCTGGTGAGACTTATTCACTATCATGAGAACAGTATGGGGGAACCGCCCCCATGATTCCAATTATCTCCCACAAGGTCCCTCTCACAACATGTGGGAATTATGGGAGTACAATTCAAGATGAGATTTGGGTGGGGACACAGAGCTAAACCATATCAAGAGAGTTCCAGGCAGAAGCAATAATAAATACCAAATCCTTGAGGCTGGAATATGCCCAAGGAGTACGTTCGGAAAATACAAAGGCCAGAGTGGCTGGATCACAGTAAGCAATGGGAGAATAAAGATGAGGTCAGAGAAATGAGGAACAAGTGCAATTGACGGGACATGGTAAGGACCCAGAAGTTAGTCAAGCTGGTATGTGAAGCTCCTGTGCGGTTTTGAGCATGGGATCAACATGACCAGGTTAATGTTTGTAAAGGTTTACTCCAGCTGCTCTATTAAATAAAATAGGAGATGGACGAGCAGCTGACAAGTTACTGCAATAATTTGAAAGATACATGATTTAGGTAATAGTGTTTGGATTCTGTATATAATTTGAAGGAACAGCTATGAGGATTTGCCGAGTAATTAAATGTGGGATGTAATGAAAAAATAATCATTTACTTAGAAACATAAAGATTATATTGATACATGATAAATGAATTATTGAAAAAGATAATTCATTTATGCTCCAAGATTTGGGGCATGGGTAACCAGGATGGGGACACTATTAACTTTCATGTTAGCTTTCACAGGCTGGGATTGAGTGCCTGCAGTTTGAGTGGAAAAGACAGCAGGAGGAGCGTGTTTAGTGAGTGAGATCTAGAATTCAGTTTTAGATGGCTTTTCCTGATGACTTCACCATCTGTATAACTCACTCTGGATTCTTGGTCCCATGGCATCCTCCACCAAGGAATCTTATCCTCTACTCCTCCTATGATGACTATTCCAAGGCTGTGGTTGCCATGGTCATTTCCTGGATTTTGTCATTGCCAACAATCATTCCACCTCCAAAGATCGATTTCAAGTATCTCACTTTCTGGTTACTACCTTGTAATCTACAGCTCACTCTTCAGTGTTAAACTTGCCCTCTTCTTTGGCCCCACTGAGAAATCCAAGCCAATGATCTCACAAGAGTGTTGCTATAGTTCTGTGCTCCTTTTCATCTACCCATACCTTTCCTTATCGGCCTTAGATGCCATGGTCAATTATTACATTGACACCCTAGCTTGCTCACTTGGCTCCCCTTTTCCTGCTTTTCCCATCATAGTCCATGTCACAAAACCCTGGGGTCCTAGTAAATCTCATCTCTTTACTATTTTATTACTACACTTGAGTTCCAAGACATAACTGGTGAAAAGCTCACAAGTATGCTGACTAGTGTCACTTTAAACATAAAGTCAAACTATCCCTGTTTGCAGATGACATGATCTAGAAAAGCCTATAGGCTTGGCCCAAAAGCTTCTAAAGCTGATAAACAACTTCAGTAAAGTCTCAGGATGCAAAATCTGTACAAAAATCACTAGCAGTTCTATGCACCAACAATTGTCAAGCTGAGAGCCAAGTCAGAAACACAATCCCATTCACAATTGCCACAAAAAGAATAAAATACCTACGCAAACAGCTAACCAGAGAGGTGAAATATTCCTATGCTGAGAACTACCAAACATTGCCAAAAAAATCAGAGATGACACTAACAAATGGAAAAACAGTCCCTGCTCATGGATAGGAAGAACTAATATCATTAAAATGGCCATACTGCCCAAAGCAATTTATAGATTCATGCCACTCCTATTAAACTACCAATGACATTCATCATATAACTAGAAAATACCATTTTAAAATTCATATGGAACCAAAACAAAAGAACTCGAATAGCCAAGGCAATCCTAAGTAACAAGAATAAAGCTGGAGACATCACACTACCCTGCTTCAAGCTATATACTACAGGGCTGCAGTAACCAAAACAGAATAGTACTGGTACAAAAACAGACACATTGAGCAATGGAGCAGAATAGAGAACCCAGAAATAAGGTCACACAACTACAATCACCTGATTGTCGACAAACCTGACAAAAACAAGCAATAGGGAAAGGATTCCCTATTCAATAAAGGGTGCTGGGATAACTGGCTAGCCATATGCAGAGGATTGAAACCGGATCCCTTCCATACAGCATATACAAAAATCAACAAGAGATGCGTTAAAGACTTAAATGCTGGCCGAGTGCGGTGGCTCATGGCTGTAATCCTAGGACCTTGGGAAGCCAAGATGGGCAGATCATCTGAGGTCAGGAGTTTGAGACCAGCATGGCCAACATGGTGAAAGCATGTCTCTAGTAAAAATACAAAAATAAGCTGGGTATGGTGGCATGCACCTGTAATCCCCAGCAAATCCCTACCAAAACCTGGCAGAGACACAACAAAAAAAGTTTCAGGCCAATATCCCTGATAAACTTCAATGACACAAGTTTACCTATGTAACAAACGTGCACGGGTACCTCTGAACTTAAAATAAAAGTTAAATTTTAAAAACCAAAAATCCAGTGGTCACTCAACTCTGCTTAACCACTCTGACTTACATGCTTAATAAATTTACTTTCTCATTCTCTGGGTGACCATTGTATATCTTCTCTGATGTTTTCAAACGTTAATTTTCCATTTCCCCATTTCAGGGAAATTCAGTATTTCCCTGAAACTCTCAGCTGGTGATTGCATTTCTTACTAAACTGAGAAAAGTTTAGCAGGAAGCAAGGCAAAATGCACAGGTACCGATAAAGAGAGGGTGACAGATTTGGTTTGAGGGAGATGAGGGAGCATTTTGCCTTGCTTCCTGCTAAAGTGAGTGAACGTCACTGTGTCTATTTGGAGCTACCTCTTTGATTTGGATTCTGTCTCTTCTCACCTATTAAACAAGTTTTCTTCTACAACTATTTTTTCTCTCATCACCTGAATCTTTACCACCCTCCACCTGCTAGACTATTCCAAACTGCATTCAAAGATGCCATAACAAAACCCATCTTAACAAAAACATTTCCACTCACCCCTACATTTCATTTAGGCCACCTCCACGTTTCTTTGCTTCTCGTAAAAACAACCCCTCAAAAGAGTTTTTTCTGCATGATTTCAGTTTCTTACTTCCATTCTCCTTTCAGCCCATCTCAAATACAAACTACCTCATCAAATCACTAAAACTACTCTTTCAAGGTTATTAACAACCTTCAAGTTGCCAACTCTAGAGACTTATTTTCTGTTTCACCTTATGCCAAATCTCCACAGCATTTGACAGAATTGGTTCCTTCCTCTCTCCTTAAATACTTCCTTCACTTGATTTTCAGGGCACCACCCCTCTCCTACTCTTTCCTCCTAGCTCACCAAGGACACCTGAACAGTCTCTTTTGCATGTCTATCTTGAAGCGCCTCAGGGCACAGTCTTCATGCTTCTCTCTCCATGGCCTCACTCGTGATCTCATCATGCCCCCAAGACTGTAAATACCATCTACAGTAGTGCCCCCTTATCCATGTGGAGTATGTTCCAAGACTCCCGGCAGATGCTTGAAACCATGGATAGTACCAAATCCTATAGTGACTATGATTTTTCTTATACATACAGACCTATGACAAAGTTTAATTTATAAATTAGACAGTAAGAAATTAACAATAATAAAACAAAACAAGTATAACAGTATACTATAATAAAATTATATAAATATGGCCTCTCTCTTTCCCTTTTCAAAATATCTTCTTGTACTATGCCACAGGTAACTGAAACCACGGAAAGGAAACTGAAACCACTTTAGTGGGACTGCTGTATATGCTGAGTGCTATCAAGCACCAAAATTATGAGTCTCATTGCCCCCAGGAGTCCTCAACTGGATGTTTAGTGGGCATCTCAGTCTGAACAAGGTCAGAACTCTTGATTTCTCACCACCACTGCCACCACCCCTCCACACACATATATTCAAACCTCCTGTGTTTGCTCCCAGTTTTCTTTTAATACACAGCACCAGTAATACTCAGCTGCTTTATTAGTTTGCTACTGCTGCCATCACAAAATACCACAGACTGGTGGCTTAACAGAGAGATTTATTTGTTCTTGATTCTGAGGCTAGGAACTCAAGATCAAGATGTTTGCACCTTTAGTTTCTTCTGAGACCTCTCCCCTGGGCTTGCAGACAGTGTACTTCTCCTTGTGTCTTCACATGGTCATCTCTCTGTGCACATACACATGTCTAATGTCTTTCTGTGTGTACAAATGTCTTTTCTGTATAGGGATTGTCAGTCATATTGGATTAAGGTCTACCTTAAAGGCTTCATTTTAACTTAATCACCTCTTGAAAGACCTTGCCTCCAAATATAGTCACATCCCGAGGTACTGTGGCTAGAACTTCAACATACAAATGCTGGACGTGGAGAGATACATAATTTGGTCAATAACAGTTGCTCAATCCAAAACTTCAGATGACACTCCTGTTTTTCTCTGTTCCTACTTAATACATCAATGAGTTGTTTTGATCTAGCTTAAAACATGTCTGAAATTTGATCAAACACCATCTCTCCTTCTAGAACCTAGATACTAGAGTTTCCCCAGAACTGGCATCCATATTTCCAAACTTGTTCACAATAGTTAGAGGGAAAAATAAATACATTAATTCATTACTTCAGTGGCTTCCTGTTGCACTCAAAATAAAATCCAAACCCCTTATATTTGTCCACATGATCCAGCCCCTGCTTCTCCCTCCTATATCAGCAACCATGTGCCTCTCCTTGATTTCCACACTCTAGCCACACTGGGCTTCTTGCCAGCTTTATACACACCACATTAACTCCAGCATCAGACATGTTACATTTTCCAATTTCTCTGACTGAAACACTAGTCCCCTATATCTTGGTATGGGTTGACCTCTACTTATCATTTAGCTCTCTACCTTCCAGTGATGCTCCATCTCTTTATCCTACTCTATTTTCTTCAGGTTTCATGTCACTCTCTGAATTGTGTTTAGTTTTCCATTGCCCATCTCTGCAACTAAAATGTAGTCTGAGATGGCATAGACTTGCTGCTTTGTCTACTAACATATTTGCAGTGCTTAGAGTATAATCACATATAGTACATGCTCAACACTTAGTGAATACATAAATCAATGGATAAGTGAATATTATTTTTACCACCAGTTTGCAGTTTTAAAAATGGAAGCTGAGGCATTTTGAGCAAGTTGCCCAACGTCATATGGCTCTAAATGGTCACTGCAGAGCTACTTACTTTAAATCCACATCTTGTGTGTTCTTATCACAACACAATGTCTAGCTGGGACTTAGAATAGTCATTGGGGTTAAAATTTTAAAATAATTGGAAGATTTAATATTAAATTGTTGTCACTTTAACTTGCTTTTATGTTGTCTTGTGATGGCCAGACATGTTCTTCCATAGTACCAGAATGGAGACATGTAACTTACACTCCCCCTACTCAGAACACAAACACAGCAGAAACCACACCTTCCAGAGAAAAACAAATGTACAGAGACTGTGAGAAAATCATTCATTTGTCCCTTAGCGTCCTGTCCAAAAAAAGAAGGAACTTTTAATAGTGAGGAAATTTTTCCTGGCTTCACATCTGTTGTTTCCAAAAATTTGTCGTTGTTGTTGTTTTAGATAAGCTCATAGACTCTCAGTTGTATTGTTTTTCACCAGAACATTTTAAAGTTTAGATTTTACTTCTGTGAGTGGTTTAAGTAACAGAAATTTATTATCTCCCAATCCCGGAGGCTACAAGTCTAAGATCAAGGTGTTGGCAGGGTTGGTTTCTCCTGACGACTGCGAGAAAGAATTTGTTCCGTGGCATTCTGCCTGTGTTTGTATCTGTCTCCAAATTTCCCCTTTTTAAAAGAACTCTAGTCATATTGAATTCGTGCCCACCTTCATAATGTCATTTTGACTTGATTACCTCTGTAAACATCCTATCTCAAAATAAGGTTATAGCCTGAGGTACTGGGATTGAAAATGTCAACATATGAATGTTGGGGCAGGGGCGGTGGTCACCATTCACCCATTAACAATTCTTACAAGTACTCTAATGAATCAGATATTCCATTGCCAGAAAATTGTAAAAGGAACAAATCAACCTCTTGTACGATATCCTCATACTCACCATTTCTGGAAAGAAAGGGGAGCAGATAAAAAATAATATATTCACTGATAACACACTATTTTTTCATTATGTAATTCAATTTCATTGAATTGAATTAATTTCAAATCAATTTTATCTAATGAATTCATTACATTATCTTATTCTGCTCTTAAAACATCCAGGTGAATAATATTCCTACTTGACAAAGAAAGGTATTAAGATAAAGATAGGCAAAGTGAAATATTTATTGTCAACATAATGGAAAAGTTTTGATGTCTTGGCATTTTTATGTGATTCTAAAGCCTTGCTTTAGTGTATGCTAACCTTCTCATGACTTCTGCCTTTAATAAAAGAGAAGTAGAAAGCAGTCTCTGGTCACAGAGTTTTTATAGTCTGGCTGATAAAATGAGCTATATACAAAACTGAAGATGAATTCAAAATCAATTATCAACAAGACTAAGTTTAAGTTTCTTGGTAAAACAGACTTTATCTTATTCATCAATGAGGCCTCAGCACAGAGTCAAATGCCTAGCACAAAAAGGATGCTCAATATTTGATAAATAAGTAGGTGAATAAGTGCATGAACAAATAGCAGCATGTTAAATACAACTCATTCAGCAAGCTATTTACTGAATGCCTCTTATGAGCTAAGTATGCGCCAGGTACTGCTTCAAAGGGTACAGAAATCAACATGCCTTAAAGGGGGAAAAGCTGGAGAATGAATCAAATAAGGTCAAAATTTTTGCATGATTCACCTACTTTAGGATCACTCCAGCCCCACTTGCAAGAATAAGACTCCTACTATTTCCCAAGAACTCTAGGAGATAATTATTGAAAGAACTAATATTTATTGAGTGTTTACATGTTGAAAGGCACCGCTTTAATTACTTTTTACATGTGGATGCATTTCTTGCTTACAACCTTCCCATAAGCTGGGTATTGTTACTACTCCCATTGGAATACAATATATGTGAAGAAATTAAAACACAGGTTTTAAAACCAAATATGACAAAATGGTAACAATCATTGAATCCAGACACTAAGTTTAAGGTGATTAATGCAGTTTAATTTGAATATTTATTCAAAAATTTTCATGATAAAACAGTTAAGAAAAAGAATAGGTTTTGAGGAGTTTAGATCAATGTGATTAAAGATCTCTCTCTCTCTCTCTCACACACAAACACACACCCTAACTTACAGTTCAATAAAGGAGGACAAATGCTAAGAATCTAAGGCACAGTAGGACTCATCTGTTGGTAGGCGCATGTCTATTCCCTCCCAAGTTTCTCAGATCCTTGAGGGTAGGGTCTGTGGCCTCAAACCAGTATTCCCAGCACTCAAAACTGTATCTAAAACATGGTCAATGCTTAATGATGCTCAATGAACAAATGAATGAAAGAATGGGAATGAGAGGTCCAGTGTGATATAGGGCAGGGAGATGGTTAGAACCATGGCATATCAGTTTTCTAGGGCTTCTGGAACAAAGTATCTCAAATAGGCAGCCTAAAACAATAGAAATTGTTTGATTTACAGTTCTGGAGGCTAGAAATCCAAAATCAGGATGTCAGCAGTGTTGCACTCCCCCTGAAATGTATAAAAGAGAATCCTTCCTTGCCTTTCCTAGTGTCTGGAGTTGGCCACCACCAATCCTTGGCATCCCATGGCTTGCCACTGGACCACTCCAATCTCTGCATTAGCCATCACATGGCATTCTCTTTGGGTGTCTCTCTTTCCTCTTCCAATAACCGCACCAGTCCTATTGGAATAAGGGCCCATTCTATTTCCGTAAGACCTCATCTGAACTAATGATACATACAAAGACACTGTTTTTAAATGAGGTCACACTCTGGGCTACTGTGGATTAGGACTTCAATATCTCTATTGAGGGGTCACAGTTCAACCCAGAACATATGGTACCAGGAGAGACACGTCCATCCTAATGCACCTTATCTCTCCAAATGTCCAAAAGAACACAAATTTAACCAGAATGCTTCAGCATGTAAGATGAGGAACAAGCTTAATATGTGTTCATTGACAATCCTGACATGGCAAGAAATTTTATAATCTCCACCAATCAAATGCCAGCAACAGCTGGCTTTCTCACAGTGCCAAGTCAGCTTTCCCAAGTAGTTTATGACTGGCTTCTCATCAGCTATTTATGTTTTCAGAATATTAAGCAGTGTGTAGTCACTTTCTCAGGGAGGGCTTCTCAGTGCGGTTTCTAAAAATGTGCTGAATGTGTTTCCGAAGAGGAAAGGCGCCAGGGGGCCTTTAGTGGGGCATGCTGAGCCTTGTAATCACAAACAGATGAGAGTTTCCTGGTTCTGACTCTAAGAAACCAGCAAGAGTCCCCCAAATCAGCTCACAATCAGCCTGGGCAAAATCACCATCTTACAAAAATTGTCATGGACTCCTTCCCTCCATCCTATCAAGTCCTCAACCCTCCAGGAAACTCAATTTGCTGATATGGTAAAGGGACCCAGTCTTCCTAATTTTGTGGTCTAGAATTCACAAAAGGCCTTCTATGCACTCAGTTTAACATAGAGAGCTCCCCAAATAATGATGTACTGAGCACAGCCAGGGCTTTGTCTCCTGCTCCATGTATCCACTGACACTAGTGAGCTCTTGCATCTGCTAAGATTCTAGAGAGCTAGTAACAGAATCTGAGTATAACTTAAATGAAGGGAGAAAGTGCTTATTGGGTCGTTACTGTGGTGGCGTATGCAACCATGGGAAGCCTGAACAATCTCAGACCCCTGGGGATGTAATAAGGTGTTCAGAAATGGGGAAACTGACGTTGATGTTCTCACTGTGGAAAGATCCAAGACCCCTGGGTGCCTGTGGGTCTTTAGTCAAGATTCCAGTTTTTATCCTCACTAGTGTTATCTGCCCCCTTGGGTAAAACAACAGAGAGGGAAAAGCCAGTCCTCAAGTGAAAGAATGCTATTATCATAAGCAAAGAGAGGAAGCAGTGTGCTGAGTGGACAGCAACACTAGCCCCCACCAGGAGACCGAGGCATATAACTGCCAGAGGACTCATTTAACCTTGCCCAGCAGCAGGCAGATCTACCACAGCCTGTTTTCCTGAGGCCACACTCCAGGGAGCCCTGTAAGATCAGTGAGGCTCTGGGTCTGCCCAAACCATGGACAACGGGTACCAGATGGAGAAATAACCTACCCAAAAGATGTCTAATTAGGGATTCCCATAAGAGAGTCTACCAAATAAGATCAATCAAGGAATTTTAATATCCTTCCTGCCTAGAGCTAGCACCTAACATAAAATGCAAAGACCAGTGAGCCCTGCTCACTGGAGACTCCTATAGGAGACAAAACAGTTTCCTTAGTCCAGCATTTAATACTATCTGTAGCAGTAGCTTTCTACTTCTGGATACTTTCCAGAATGCTCTGAGGCTCAAACTGTGTTCCCACAGTACTTGTACAAAGAATCACTTCTGCATTTGCCACATTACAAAGCTTCTACAAGCAAGTAGAATTCACCTGATTTCCCTAAATATAGGTAATTATATGGGCAGAGAGGATGAGAAGAGAGCCTGCTATTAGCAACAGGACAACTTAGGAATAACACAAGGAATCATCACAGGCAGAAAAGGAGGCCTATTAGGGGCATTGTTTTTATTTAGAGGAATAAAACATTAAGGAATAATCAAAAACTAAAAATTATTTAAAAATAATAAATATGATTAAAAAGTAAAAAATAAATTTTTGAATGTCTTCCCACCAAAAATCCATATACAAAATTAAAGGACAAATAGAAAACAAACAAAAAAAAAATACTTATAACAACTATATCAAAGGATGTTAATTTGCCATGCAATAGAATTCAAACTAATAATAAAGGGAATAATAACATAAGCAGCATATATAATTGCTCCACAAATATTATTTTATTTATTTATTTATTTTTTTTGAGATGGAGTCTCGCTCTGTTGCCCAGGATGGAGTCCAGTGGCTGATCTTGACTCACTGCAAGCTCCGCCTCCTCGGTTCACGCCATTCTTCTGCCTCAGCCTCCCAATTAGCTGGGACTACAGGAGCCAGCTACCACGCCCAGCTAATTTTTTGTATTTTTTTAATAGAGATGGGGTTTCACCGTGTTAGCCAGGATGGTCTCAATCTCCTGACCTCGTGATCTGCCCGACTCAGCCTCCCAAAGTGCTGGGATTACAGGCGTGAGCCACTGCGCCCAGACTAATTGGTCCACAAATATTTATTGTTCATCTATTAAGTGTTCAGTTCAGAAAAATATATAAATTGTTTAGAGTTATATGAACAGAAGCCTAACTTCACTCAATGATTTAATAAATGCAAATTAAAACAGCAAGATATAGTCATTTTTACCTATCAAACTGGCATTATGTAAAGGAGATTTCAAAACACGGATTTGGCAAGATTTGGAGGAAATGTATATTATTCACACACTGGTAATGAGAGTACAAATTGGCATAACTTTTTTAAAGGTCAATTTGGCAAAAGATCAGTATCTATTATAATGAAATACCCTTTAATTCAGACATTCTGCTCCAAATAATTTCTGTGTACAGATATGCCCACAGAGGCACACAAGGATGTATAGCTAAAAATATTCATTGGAGTACCGCATGGAAAAGAAATTTAAAACATAAAACGCTCCAAACTGAAAATAATCTGCATGTTCATTAATAGATGATCTATACATAAATTATGGACATTTATATAATACAATGAAACCATTAAAAAGAATGTTCTAGAATGATAGAAAGAAAATGGTATATACGAATATAAAATGTCCGTAATATATTAAAATGAAAAAGAAGTCACAGAAAATAGTTCATCGAATCTTTTTAAAATCTATTTAATAAGCAAAATACAGAACTTTCTTGTTTTGTGAGTGTATCAGGTATGAAGATAGGAGTGTGTGTATTTGCATTCTATATTTGCATATGTTCATTATATGTATAATAATTTCTATTTCATAGTATTTATCTTTGCCTACCTATTGCATGAAATTCATGTTTTAAAATCTACACTTTTTAAAATATTTATTTGATTTTTAGTCATAACATTCTTGTAGACTATTTTCCTTTCCTGGAGCTTTTATTATTATTATTATTATTATTATTATTATTACTACTAGTGATGGTTCATTTTAATGTGTCAACTTGACTGAATCATGGTGTCCCAGATTGCACATTATTTTGGGGTGTATCTGTAACGGTGTTTCCGGATAAGATTAGCATCTGAATCAGTAGATTCAGTAAAGTAGAACACCCTTCCAATTGGGTAGGCATCATCCAATCCTCTGAAAGCCTGAGAAGAACAAAAAGGCAGAGGAAGGAGGAATTCACTTCTTTTGCTTTTTGCCAGCTTGCTTGAGCTGAGACATAAGTCTTCTGCCTTTGGTCTGGGATTTGCGCCATCAGCCCCTCTTGGTTCTCAAAACTTCAGACTTGGACTGAATTATAGCAGCAGCTGTGATGGATCTCCAGTTTGCAGATTGTAGACGATGGGACTTCTCAGCCTCCATAATCATATGAGATACATATGATAATCATATGAGATATCATACGAGACACATGTGATAATCATACGAGACACATGTGATGATCATACGAGACACATGTGATAATCATACGAGACACAATCATACGAGACACATAATCATACGAGACACATAATCATATGAGACACATGATAATCATGAGACACATATGATAATCATATGGAAGCAAGTAAAACGAAAAACAGGGTATATGCCCTATTTTATACCCAATATACCATAATTGTGTGTGTATATGTATATGTATATATGTGTGTACATATATACACACACACAATGTATTTTTAGGGTATGTGTATATAATGTGCATATATACCCAATTTTTTCCTGTTTCTTTGGAGAACATTAAAATAATTCTTATTCTATATTTTTATCATATCCTCACATTTTAATCCAGCTCTCAAATATACTACATATCTAATGCAGGCTCTCCTTTCCCTCTTTCCCAAATCCAGCAAGTTTTGCCTAGTTTGTAAAATTTTTTTTTTTTTTTTGACCATTTAAATAAGAGACCCTTGTGTTTGAAAATCTTAACTTCAGGCATACAAGTCCTAGAAGACAAACATATAAAGGTGGCTTGGGGCTTTCCCTCAGGACCAGAAAGACAACAATATCCTTTGAGAGAGAGAACTGCAGTCCTTGCCCCCTAATAGTAATACCACTACTGTGCACACTACTCAGTGAGCAAAATCCTCAAAGCTGGACTGGTTCTATCTGTTGGGTCTGCTCTGTCTTTCTGATAAGCACATCCCAGGAGAGGAAAGAAATATGGCTGACTAGTTAGGTGAAGGCAGGTCATTGTGGTTCCTTCTCTGCTTCAGGAACATAGTCAAGGACAGCTTGACCACCCAGCTTTAAGTAACGGCTTCTCAGTTTACATGGTTTATGCAGTGGACCCCAGGAAAATTACTTCAGAATTTAGAGAGTTTCCCAGAGATGCACAGTCCTCCTGGGAACAAGAACCAGCTGGGTGTGAGGCTTGTGCACTTGCTCCGAAAGGAGCATTCCCACACCCTTAAGTGACCCAACAGAGAGATATGCACACATTGGGGACCAGAGAGACATTTTTTGAACCAGTGCTAGGAGTCACGACTACAAATTCTCTTCCAGATTATTTCCTTATTAATGGCTGTGAAACATTACAGCCAAAAGCTTCAGGAAAGGCAGTATGAACCAACATGGCATTCAGTTCTCTAACCAGAAACATAATATTTCAGCTTGACTCAAGTGTCAGAAGTCACTGTGGTAGAGAGCAGATCAGCAAAATGTCCTGAGAGCCATGCAAAGGAGACAGTCATTTATGCTGGTGGCATCATTGCACTTTTAGGGGGTGGAGGAGACCTGGTACGGGTCACATTTTAAGTAATAAAAAATAATAGCAGCAACAAGCACTTTGTCATGTTCAATATGTAGCAAGTTCAGTTCTAACTTCTTTTGTGATGATCATTTAGTCCTCACTACAGCCTTATAGTCCCTGTCCCTGTTATTGCCACATGGCAAGCCAGGAGGCCTAAATATAGAAGGAGTAATGTGGCAAAGGCACTCAGCTAGTTAATGTGGAGATGGCTGGCACTGGAACCCCTAGACCTATCCACATAAACTCTGCTATGCTACCTTTCTATGCCTTAACTGGGTGCCTCCATCAAGACTCTCCTCCCTCCTCATTTCAGAACAAGTGCAATGACCACTGATAATGGTCATCTGTGTTTGAAATTGTACCTATCACAACTTGATTTTTATTGCCTCAATTGCTTTGCATCAAGTAGAACTATCACAGGCGGATGTTGGAATGAGACCAACCCCTGTTTGGAATTTGCTCAGCACCTTGCTCCCTTGTTAGACCTTAAGCTGAGAGTCTACTCTCTAACTAAAGTTTTCCCATCTGGAAAACTAGAACAACACCCACCTTACAGGGTTCACAGACTAAAGACATTTGCAATGCACCTGGTGGAGGAACAAACACATAGGATATGCTTGATATACACTGGTTCCCTTCCTTGTCTTTTCCTTTTTCACAGTGCCCTACCTACACTTACCCACCTCAGGTGTTAATAGAAAAACACTTTCTTGTTTTACAACAGCCCTCATCTCCATTCTGGCTAAGAGCAACTACACACAGAGGTGCTCATTCCTTCATTCACTTATTCATTCAGTAACACAAGGTAGCATGGACCTTGGTGGGGGGTATTTGTTTCCCAGGGCTGCCTTAGAATACCACACTCTTGGTGGCTCAAGACAAGGGAAATTTATTCTCTCACAGATCTGCAGAGAAAAAGTCTGAAATCAAGGTTTTAGCAAGGCCATGCTCCCTTGGAAGCCCTTAGGGGAGGATCCTTCCTTGTTTCTTCCAACTTCTGGTAGACCTGAGCTTCCCTGACCTAAAGGTGCAGCATTTCGACCTCTTTCCATGGTCATGGTGCATTCTCCCCATGTGCCTCTGTCTTCAGATGGTGTTTTCCTCTTCTTAGAAGGATGCCAGTCATATTGGAGGAAGGACCCATCCTAACAACCTCATCTCAACTTGATCAAATTTGCAAAGACCCAGATTATTTCCAAATAAGGCCATGTTGCCAGGTACCAGAGGTTAGAAATTTAACATGTTCTTTGTGGGTATACAATGCAACCCATAAGAGGGATGACAAATGCAGAATGGCACGGCATGGATCCAGGGGAGGCAGATGGGGAAACTGAGACACATACTTGGAACTTTTGGTCAATTTGTTTCTCCCCTGTTTCCCAGCATGACTCTCCCATCATGACTATGCACTCTGTGGGAAGGAACACTCTGGCACAGGTCAGAAGTATTAAGGGAAACTCCTTCATAAGAAGCCAAGGAGTTGGCAGTCAGTGTTTCTCCCTTAACACCTACTATGCACTACACACACTCCAATCTCCTACTTGAATCCTCCCAATACCCCTATGAGATTATAAAAGGTGGAAGTGAAGCAACTCATGAATGATTAAGCAGCTTACTGCTGATAAGGTTCAGGGCTGGAATTTGAATCCAGCTCTGCCTGGCTCCAGAGCCTGGGAACAGACAAGAACCACTTAATAGAAAAGTTGTCACAGATGTTCAGTGTTGTATGCAAATGAAGAATTAAGGTTAGCATATTATGGTATCATTGTGAATCCTTCATTGTTATTTGCCACGTGGAAATGGCAACCATCCCATGTGGACCAGTTCACCAAGGAGATGCAGGGTTACTTATTTAATTGACTGCCCTCCACCTTTCCTCTCCTTTCCTCAAATCCCATTTTATCTCTGGGCACAGATGGAGCATTCGTTGAGGTGTTTGTGCAGCTGTAGCCTATTGGGACTCCCACAAATCAGCCACAGGGTGGAGCACTAAGATGTGGTGTTGCATCTGTGATTGCTCACCACACCCAAGTTGTCTTCCCTGCAGTTCACCAGCTCTGTGACCTTAGGCAAGTTACCTAACATCACTGAGTTTCTGTTTTTCTATTTGGAAAATGAGGATAATTATACCTATTCATAGGTTGTTGTAAAGATTAAAGTAAATGTGGCAATACATGAAAAACCAGTGGTATAGCACCTGATACCTAGTATGTGTTTAATTAATATAACTTTGCTAGGTCTATAAGGCAATGGGTTCTCCTATATTTTAGCTCATTGCACTAGATTCCTATGATATGATCTAAATGGGGAAGGAGTGGAGAGATCACTTTAACCTTAAAACAGAAAAAATGGGATTTTTCTCAAAGGTAGTCATATTTCAAACCAGGGGGTGCAGGGTATAAGAAAGCATAGGGACCTTTAGTTTCCTAAGGCAGGCATAAGGTGGCTAGATGACTTGAAATGATTAAAATATATCTTCTCACAGTTCTAGAGGTTGGAAGTTTGAAATCAAGGTGCTGGTTGAGCCATGCTACCTCTGAAGCTCCTAGGGGATGAGATTTCCTTGCCTCTTCCAGCTTCTGGTAGTTACAGGAGTTCCTCAGACTGAAAATTCATCACTCTGGTCTCTGTGTCCATCTGCACATAGCCTTCTGCCTGTGTCTTTGTGTCTTCATTTGGCTATCTTCTTATAAAGGTGCCAGTCATATTGGATTACAAACTCACCTTACTCTAGTATGACCTCATTTTAACTAATTGCATCTACAATAACCTCATTTTTAAATAAGTTAACATTCTGAGGTACTGAGCATTAGAACTTCAATATACTCTTTGTGTAAGACACACCATAACTGACCATGTGGATTGAACTTCCAGAGAACTGATTTCCACTCCCCCAACCAGGGCCTAGGCTGTGGTTTACCTGATGGGGTCACTGAACCCTTAGGTTCAGGAGAACCCAGCATGCATAAGTCTCTTCCTAAGTCTACATTCAGTGACATCATGCTGATGGTTTGAAATCAGCCAGGTGGGAATATTCACACCATACAAATTAGTAAAATCTGCTCAGAGAGCATGTTGTTCAATATTCACCAGCCCACTGCTGTAAGTCACCAAGTTAAGGGAATCACTCGGCTACTATGAGATAGAAAAGACCCAAGACCCATGGGTTTCAGGAGATGAGAGTGTGTAGAACTGTAGAGAACTCCACTATTTATTGAGGAAGTCAGTTCACTTCTCCAAGAAAGTGAACTGCAGGATACCTCCCCTCTGCTACCCAACAGGCCCATGCTGAAGGCTGAAATAAATAAGGGTGTAAGTACAATGCGTTCTTTTAAAAAAAAAAACAGAAATATTTTGCTGCTATTTTTTTTTAACAGAATCTTGTTTTATTCAGCATGAAAAGTACAAAAAGCCTCAGACATAATCCACAGTGGATGTATTAGTGCATTCTCATGCTGCTATAAATAACTGCCTGATACTGGGTAATTTGTAAAGAAAAGAGGTTTAATTGACTCACAATTCTGTGTGGCTAGGGAGGCTTCAGGAAACTTATAACCATGGTGTAAGGAAAAGTAAACATGTTCTTCTTCACATGGCAGCAGGAAGGACAAGAATGAGAGCTGAATGAAGGGGGAAGCCCCTTATAAAACCATGAAATCTCATGAGAACTTATTCACTCATGATTGGGGAAATTGCCCCCATGATTCAATTACCTCCCACTGGGCTCCTCCCATCACACGTAGTGATTATGGGAACTACAATTCAAGATGAGATTTGGGCATGAACACAGCCAAACTGCATCACTGAGCCCCTGGCCCCTCTTAAATCTTATGTCTTCATATTTCAAAACACAATCATGCCCTGGCAACAGTCACCCAAAGTCTTGTCTGAGACAAGGCAAATCCCTTCTCCCTATGAGCCTGTAAAATCAAAAGCAAGTTAGTTACTTCCTAGATACAAGGGTATAAGTGCTGAGTAAATACACCCCTTCCAAATGGGAGAAATTGGCCAAAACAAAGGGGCTACAGGCCCTATGCAAGTCTGAAATCCAGAAGGGCAGACAAATCTTAAAGTTCCAAAATGATCTCCTTTGACTCCATGTCTCACATCCAGGTCATACTGATACAAGAGGTGGGTTCCCATGGCCTTGGGCAGCTCTGTCCCTGTGGCTTTGCAGGGTACAGCTCCCCTCCCAGCTGCTTTCATGGGCTCTTGTTGAGTGTTTGTGACTTTTCCAGGCACACAGTGCAAGCTGTTCATGGATCTACCATTCTGGGGTCTGGAGGACAGTGGCCCTCTTCTCACAGATCCACTAGGCAGTGCTCCAGTGGGGACTCTGTGGGGGCGGAGGGGGGGGGCGCTCCGACCCTACATTTCCCTTCCACACTGCCCTAGCAGATGTTCTTTATGAGGGCTCTGCCCATGCAGCAAACTTCTGCCTGGACATCCAAGCATTTTCATACACCCTCTGAATTCTAGGCAGAGGTTTCCAAATCTGTTTTCGACTTCTGTGTTCATGCAGGCTCAACACCACGTGAAAGTCATCAAGGCTTGGGGCTTACATCCTCTGAAGCCATGGCCCAAGCTGTACCTTGGCCTCTTTTAGCCATGGCTAGAATGGCTGGGATGCAGGATGTCACGTCTCTAGGCTGCACACAGCAGGAGGGCTCTGGGCTGGCCCATGAAACCATTTTTTCCTACTAGGCCTCTGTGCCTGTGATGGGAGTAGCTGTCATGAAGGTCTCTGAAATGCCCTAGAGACATTTTCCCCACTGTCTTGATGTAAATTTCTGCAGCAGTCTTTAATTTCACCTCAGAAAATGTGGTTTTCTTTTCTATTCCATTGTCAGGCTGCAAATTTCCAAACTTTGCTGTTCTTCCTCTTGAGTGCTTTGCCACTTAGAAATTTCTTCTGCCAGATACCCTAAATAATCTCTCTCAAGTTCAAAGTTCCACAGATCTCTAATGCAGGGCAAAATGCCACCAGTCTCTTTGCTAAAGCATAACAAGGATCACCTTTATTCCAGTTCCCAACAAGTTTCTCATCTGAGACCATCTCAGCCTGGACTTCATTGTTCATATCACTATCAGCATTTTGGTCAAAGCAATTCAATGAGTCTTTGGAAGTTCTAAACTTTCCCACATCTTCCTGTCTTCTGAGTGCTCCAAGTCTCTAGAAAGTTCCAAACTTTCCCACGTTTTCCTGTCATCTTCTAAGCCCTCCAAATGTTCCAACCTCTGCCTGTTACCCAGCACCAAAGTCACTTGCACATTTTCAGGTATCCTTATAGCAGCACCCCACTCTACCAGTACCAATTTACTGTATTAGTCTGTTCTCATGCTGCTATAAGTAACTGCCCAAGACTGGGTAATTTATAAAGAAAAGAGGTATAGTTGACTCACAGTTCTGTGCAGCTGGGGAGCCCTCAGGAAACTTACAATCATGGTGGAAGGGGAAGAAAGTATGTCCTTCTTCACATGGCAACAGGAGGGAGAAGAATGAGAGCCAAGTGAAGGGGAAGCTCCTTATAAAGCCATCAGATGTCATGAGAACTTACTCACCATCATGAAAATAGCATGGAGGTTCAGTTACCTCCCACCAGGTCCCTGCCACCACATGTGGGGATTATGAGAACTACAATTCAAGATGAGATTGGGGTGGGGACACAGCCAAACCATATCACTGAGTGTCCAATAAATATTTCTTAAATAGAAGTATTGCTATCTTAATCAGAAGAGTGGGTTTTTTTGTAGTTTGTTCACAATTTAGCTCCCAAAAAAGCATAAGTAAGTCTAGGATACTGACCAGTTGCTAAGCCAGAATGACTTCTTAAAAGACCTTGTCAACAATTTACCCAGCAGAGGCTAATGCTTTTCTGTCTGTCTCCAACTGGAACTCAGAAGGGAACATCAACTGTTTTCTCCTTCATTTTCCCACACTTCCGCCACCTTGTACACAGCTCCTGTTCTAAGGTCTTACTTTAGACTCTGAAATTAGCATCATAATGGGTCTTCCAGCTTCGTATCTGCCCCACCAGCTCAACTACTTCCTCTTTCTGCTCCTGGGGTGCTCTTTCTTTTTTTTTTTTTTTTGTTTTTGTTTTTGTTTTTAAATTTTTTATTATACTTTAAGTTCTAGGGTACATGTGCATAACGTGCAGGTTTGTTACATATGTATACTTGTGCCATGTTGGTGTGCTCTTTCTAAAGACATGTCTGACCATTTCATCCCCCTGTCTAAAACCTGAAAATAATTTCTGTCACCCTCAAATACAACCCGAACTCCTTAGTATGGCATTCAAGGCTCTGGGGCTATTATTCGGTCTGGGTCTGGGTCTGGATAGGATCTTTTGATGCCTGATGCCACCTCAGATGCAGATGGGCAAGTAACCCAAGTTAGCCAATTAGATTTTCCCAACCTCAGTCACTGTGGTTGGTAATCCAGGAAGATCACTGACCCAAATAAAGCCAATAAGTCTTACCTGGGGTTTATGTAAAAAAATAAATAAATAAATAAAATTCTTTTTTATTGCAAGTCATTAGGCTGGAAATAAATAATTCTAGACATATCTATGATTGCTTCTTACTGCATAGGAATTCCACATTTCATCTTTGCAATAAGAAAACATACAGAGAGAGAGAGAGAGAGCAAGAGAGAGAGAGAGCAAGTGTAAGAGCGAGAGAGAGAGAGTCAGTCTGAGGGAAGCTAAGATAGAAAGTTAGAGGCAGAAGAGAGAGGTGAGGTCTTTAAGTTCAGGTCCAGTTGCTCTGGGGCCATCTTTTTTGGTCCACACTCACACTTTGCCACACAAGTCCACCTCCATTCCACTTAAACCATCTCCAGTTGGGTTTCTGTGATGGAAAAGAATCCTCAAAAACAAGACAACCATTGACATTCTGTCCCCAGCTTGTCCTTCCAGCCTTGCCCATTTTCCTTCCCTGGACTCTGTCCTCCATACTTTTGCACAATCTGATGTATATTCCTAAAATTCTCTTGTTCACTGTTTAGGCTTCCACTTTTTTTCATCTTCATTGCGTGTTTCTTTGTAAGCTAATGGTCTGTCTTTCCCAGTGTGGATGAATTTCAAATGATCAAAGTATAAATTCACTGTAGTGTCCCTGACACCTAGACAGGGCTGGGGACATAGTATTTGTACAACAAATATTTTGCTGAAGAAATAAACACATTTATCCTCAAAATGGGAGAGAAAGTGGTCATGATAAAAGGTTGCAGGCTTTATGTCTTAGCCTTGCTACACTATGAACTTGCTGAGAGCAGGCAACAATTCTTACCATGTCCAAAGCTGCAGCCCACTGTGCAGTTCCTTGCACATGGGAGTGCCCAGTAAAAGGGAATAGGCTGACTTTATCTGTAAGTTTGTGGGGTCTGAAGAGAGAGCCCTAGGAATCCCTAAACACTGGAGGCACTCAATAAACCTGTGTTTAAACCTAGGTGACAATTAGTCTAGTTTTAAGCACAGTTTTAATGAGTGCCCCCAATGACTTCTGACTTCTTCCCTACTCTTTCGGAAGGAATAATAAAATTAATTTATTACTGATAAGAGCAGCCAACAATTTATGTATCTCTTACTAAAGGCAATATAATTTTTTTCATAATTTTGTAGTTTTGTAGTTTTATGTAATTTAATCTATAGAAGAACCTTACATTGACACTATTATAATTCTTTCCTTTTTATAGATTAGGAATTGAGGCTCAGAGCTGTTAAGTGACTTACTGAGAAGCCCATGACAGTCAGTGTCAGGGAAGGACTGGAATCTGGAGCCATCGTCAACTACCCCTCCGCCATCACTCACTTAGCAGACACTCTGAGGCAGGCCCCATACTCACATTTAGAATAGAGATGTCAGTGGGACATAATGCCTGTCCTCGAAGGGAACACAGAAACAGATGGCAACATGCAAGGAAGAACATCAGGGTAAGGTACAGGGAACAGAAGCTGAGGGTAGTGGGAACAGCAACATCAGAAAAGACCAGGAGGACTGAATTTTGGAAGGTGAGTAGGAGTTAGCTCAGAAAGGAAGCAGAAAGGAATACAGAAGAAGAAAATAGGAAGCATTCTCCAACAAAGAAACAAGTGTCCTTGAGGGCTAAAACCAGAGTTGGCAGTAGCTCCTTAATTAACAGAACTCAAAGATCAAGATTTGAGGTACGGAATGGGAAGAGGGAAGTGGCAGATGATCAAAATTCCCAAAGGCCATTAGTGTCTCATCAGGGAGTCAGACCATCCTGAAGATTTGTGCCTAGAACCAATACAGCACAGTGTCCTAGGTATGGACTTAGAAATCAGAGAAACATAGGCTGTTACAGCCTCAGTTTGGAAAACAGAGCCACAGGTAAGCCCCTATGTGATAGTTCTTTATTATGTATCCCAGAGAGTAGAAGTGAGGTAAAAGGAAGACGAAATAGGAACATTGGTTGAAATAAAATAAAAAGATGCATTATCAATTTGGCTGCCATAAGGTACAACTAGTTGCTTGATTCTGTAGGACTGTTCTTCAAGAAAATAAATAAAAAGTATGTTTGCACAGCCTATCCAGGGTAATAATCAGTACACCTGATTCTACCTCCTACTGATTAAAGGTTTGTCCCATGGAGCATTAATTCTCCAGTTCCTGTGGGCTGGGTATACACAGGTGACTAAAGGTACTGTGCAGTTAGGGTCACAGAGAAGCCCCAGGACAGAAGGCAGCAGGCATAGGCTGGCTGGGTGAGGTGATGTCCAGTCACCTCTGCCTGAAGTGAGTGGAACTCATGCTGAGCGTATTGCTATAGCAGCCCCTGAAATAAAAAATCAGGTGAGGCCAAGAAATAGATCAGTCTCATGCACACTATCCCAACACCTGCTGGCTATGTTTCTTAGTGTGCCTCAGTTTCCTGTGAATAAAATGGAAAGAGTAATTGCATTTGGCTCATGAGAAAATTCCAGTGCTCACAACTGTTCCTGGAACATAGAAAATGCTCAATAAATAACAGCTCTTATTACTACTGTCATCATCAAAAACAATGGTATGATCAAACTAACTTTGCCAGAGATTTGCACTTTGGGTCATTGATTTTTAACCTCTTATTATATATATATAGAAGTTTATCATTAAAAAAAGCAACAGTAACCTTGAGCTTTAAAAATAAAAATGCAGCACTTTTTAAAATCCCTTTTATCTCTGTTCCTGGAATCAAATTGACCTCTCTCTAAAAACATGACTTGGAAAGCACCATGAATGAGGACACAGAAGATGTGGGCCTTAGTTTCATCTTTGTACAGAGCTGTGTGTTCTTAACAATTCCACTTGTTCCAACCAACAGAATGTATTGATTCTTGGTGGGGGTGGGGGGGGAAGCAGGCCCTGGGACTTGCTCTACAGACAAAGATGAGCCAGGCT